>NC_041384.1:558201926-558244943 GCF_002162155.2 Triticum dicoccoides | reverse complement strand
CATTGATACCTCGTGGGTGCCAAATCACCTTCTCCCCGGGAAGCTCCCTTCTCCCGAGCCGCGAAACCTCAGCCCCACCTCCATGGCGCCCCCCACCGCACCAATTTCACAGCCGCCATCCTCCCTAATGCCGGAGACGTTGTCCATTTGCCGTCGTGCACTGGGTCGTGTGCCTCTTACTCTGTGCTGCTGGTGCTGCCTCGATGACGGCCGTGTGAACCGTACTGGAGCCGATTCACCCTCGCCGTTGTTCACGGCGCCGGAGCGGCTCCAACTTCGGATCCGTCCAGAGTCCTGGCGCTGCTTCGGCGTAGCCGTCGACCGTCGCGACATCGCTCTTTCCCTGCCGCCGGTCGCCACCGCAACCGCGCCGGCCTCACCGACTCGGCAGCTGGACCTGCCTACTTCACCATGCCGCCAGATAGGTCGCACCCTCATCTCAAATCACTTTATTTAGGCGTCAGTTGACTGAATTTTTATTCTGGACCAATAGATTTGCAACAGGAAGCAGCACCCCTCGAGGCGGCGGAGCTCCTAGGCTGCCGGTTGGCTGGTGTCTAACGTAAGGGTGCGGTGCCGCAAGTTTGCCGCGGAAGCAGCGCTTAGATGGCTATCTTTTAGAGTTGTGTGGGTTGAAGGTACTGCCGCCGCCGAATCTGGATGACGGGGAGTCTTTGTGGATTGGCCCGGGGGCGGCGCAACCACGGCAGTGCGGTGGGGCGGGGAGTGGGGTTTTGGCCGGGGCCACGGACGGCGGAGGCAGGCTGCTCTGCCGTTGGTCGCTGGCTCTTCGGGGAAGATTCCGAACAGTGTCAGCCGAGAGGCACAAGACGGCCAGCCATCCGGCGTAGATCAGACAGTACCAAAATAAAATAAAATCGTGTGACCCCAATTTAGCCTTCAGTCAACAGACGTGTGACCACTCTCGTACCTTACTGTTGAACTCTTAGTGTATTTCTTCAGATCAAAGAGATATGTCGTTCTTAACATTATGCATTATCTGCATCTTCAGACACATCGTCTTCCGACTCACCGCAGCTGCTCCAACAAGGGAAGCATACACCAGAAGGGAGCTATAGTCCCCACTCAACAGTTCCCTGCATCGAATGTGCGTGCCCGACATGCACAGCCACAACAACTGCAGGGCCATCGACAAGTCAACACATGATGCTCACTCCTATGGTTGGCAGCCCGATAGGTTGTACCCTCATCTTACTTGTGTGCAACATTTATGGCTTTGTTATTCATCCAAGCATGGAAAATAGATCATCACATTTCACTGTATATTCATGCTGTTCTCTTACGGGTCTTGTTCAGGAGTTAATGTTGTTCCATAGTTCAGCTAAGATACTTGTTCTTTAGGTAACACTGTTCCATAGTTATCATCCATTAGCCAATGCTATCCCACAGGCTGGTGATTATAGTATTATACCACTTCTAGTATTTCCTATGTTGTTCCTTAATACTTTTGTGTGCCATCTAGTTAATCTCGAGTACAAACGATACATATTCTATAGCTTTCATCTATGTTCTCCCTTTAGTTTATGAGACCTGTTGCTGCTAGTTAACCCTAGTCCTACTATTTATGTCGTCTCCTGCAGGCACTCATTACATAAATCTAACTACTAGTTGTCTTCCATGCATGTCAGATATAATTGCACACACTGATATATCCACAAGAACCTCACGGAGCAATGTAAAGGCCAATAAACTTGATGTCAATGATACCCAATATGATGAAACATGTAAACAAGGTTGTCAGAATCGCGATTCTGTTATACGATTCTACGACTTTACGATCCAAACTAATCCCTCTGATTCTACGATTTTAGTTAATAGAATCTACGTTTTTACGATCCTGATAGTGAAGATTCCACGATTTGCGATCCTACCATCAGAGCTCCGATCCGATTCAAAATCGCGATTCTGACAACCTTGCATGTAAAGGCAGTTCTTCGGGAGACTTGCAAAAAGATGATGAATCCTCTTCACCCCACAAGGTCCTTGCTCTAACTTGGCCTGTGATATGGGTACAACATGCATATAATGTCCTGGAGTGTATGTAAATATGTCATGCCTTCCTGTTTTACATTCCGCTAGCATACAGTTTTACATTCAACTAGTGTTTTTTTGCTGTGTTGTCCTGTCGTATCCCTAGCTCTTACACCATACTCCCTCCGTCCGGATTACATGTTGCCGAAATGGATAAAAAAGGATGTATCTAGAACTGAAATACGCCTAGACCCATCCATTTTTTCCGGATGGAGGGAATGCATGTCAATATGTCATGCCTTTCTATTCTTCAGTACCTATTCCATCTCTCTGCTACTGCATGTTTTATAATTAAAGCACCATTCTTCTATACAAGGCATGCAAGGGGAAGACGACTATGTTAGAATCTGAAGGGTTACAAACAAGGCCTTTGCAAAAGATCCAAATGCCAGGAGATAATAAACCAACTCCAGTTTTTATAGATACTGCTCCAGCACAGAGAAACCCAACTCCTACTAATAATAAGCAGATTCCAGTGGCCAAAGAACTAGTCCGCTCCAGTCCAGCAAGAATATGTCAACTCAATTCTAAGAAGCGTGTGTGTAACCTTGCATCATGAAATTTTATAGCATGCTGATCATATTTTCTACATGTTTCTTACCCATCTCTCTTTTAGAAAATAAGCTTAACAGATAGAAGATTTTCTGCAATGGTATCGTTTATGAGGAAAGATTCTTGCAGGAATTCTCTGTGCTCCAATGTAGATGTAAGTACCTGTTGTATATCACTATATTTTTACATCAGCATGTATTTTGTTAATTGGCGTGAATCCAAGCTTTATCTGATCTAAATTTAGTTGTAGCAAAATGTATGATTAAAGGCCACAATGTTGATTTTTGCAAGGAAAACTGCCTGGTAGTTTTGCATCCTGAGCTACATGAGTGTACTATCTCATATTAGTGGGTTTGAATACTTTGGTTCTGCAGTGGGTTTTTCAGTGTTTTTTTACTGTGTTGTCCTGTTGTATCCCTAGCTCTTATATCATACTCCCTCCGTCCGGATTAAATGTCGCAGAAATGGATAAAACTGGATGTATCTAGAACTGAAATACGCCTAGACAGACCCATTTATTTCCGTATGGAGTGAATACATGTCAATATGTCATGCCTTCCTATTCTTTAGTACCTATTCCATCTCTGCCGTAGCATGTTTTATAACTAAATCACCATTCTTCTATATAAGGCATGCAAGGGGAAGACGGCTATGTTAGAATCTGAAGGGTTACAAACCAGGTCTTTGCAAAAGATCCAAATGTCAGGAGATAATAAACCAACTCCATTTTTCATAGATACTGCTCCAGCACAGAGAAACCCAACTCCCACTGATAATAAGCAGATTCCAGTGGCCAAAGAACTAGTCCGCTCCAGTCCAGCAAAAGAATGTCAACTCCATTCTAAGAAGTGTGTGCGTATCCTCGCATCATGAAATTTTATAGCATTCTGATCATATTTTCTACATGTTTCTTACCCGTCTCTCTTTTAGAAAATAAGGTTAAATGATACAAGACTTCCTCCATTGGGATCGTATTCGAGGAAAATATATTGCGGGAATTCTCTGTGCTCTAGTGCTGATGTAAGTACCTGCTGTATATCACTATATTTTTACATCAGCATGTAATTTGTTAATCGGCATGAATCTAACCTTTATCTGATCTAAAATTAGTTGTAGCAAAATGTTAAAGACGCCAATGTTGATTTTTGTAAGGAAAACTGCCTGGTAGTTTTGCGTACTGAGCTGCATGAAAGTGCTATCTCATATCACGCACATTACTGAATTGTAGTGCTTCTCTGGTTGCCCATTCATTCATTGTGTCAATGTTGCTCTCGTATTACCTTACCTGGCTGATGATAGTTGTGTCATATTGTGTTAATTTGGTGTAGGCTAGTTGCCCAAACGTTCGTTGTGTCAATGTTGCTTTCCTATTATCTGACCTAGCCAATGATAGCAATGCTAGTGTGTTAATTTTGTGCAGGCTGCTGAAGATAGGAAGACAAACTCTGAAAACAGCAAGGCAACCCCATTATTTCTTTCCAGCAAATCTAGGCCAGGTAATATGGCAATAACTCGTGATTAATCTATTTGGTTCCCGTCCTAATTTACGTTATGATGCAGTGGTCAAGACACTCTCCACTATCAATAATACAAGCCTGCCAAAATCGCCATCTGAATCTGTTCAGTATCCTCTGTCTCGAATGCAACGGAATAAATGTATGTTTGTGAACCAATTAATGGCTAAAGCAATGATGGAAATGGTGGATGAATCAGAGGTGCAGAGTCGTGCGACACAACAACTGATCAATGTTTTCAGAGACAGTGTGGCAAAGCAGCAAGAACTTGCCCACATGCTTATGGGTGTCATCTGTGCTGAGGTTGCAGATTGTGACATTGTAGATGGTTAGGTTCTGCTCATTTATTTGCACTGGCATCAATCTTTGATTGCCCATTGGATGTAATTTCCTGTAATATATTCTGGATGTGCAACATTATTCCCTGTATGCCGTACCTTTGCTCGTCGTAATGGGCTCAAATTATCTAATTTGGCCTAAAGACATGAACGAACTTTAGTGGGCCCATTGAGTTAATGGGCCGTTACTAGGCCGAAAGTTAATGGTCGGCCCTCTTACCTTCCGGGTCGTTAACAGGCCGACATCGAAGCGGGCAACAGCTGGCCCCAATTTATTTCATGGGCCGTTAATAGGCCGTTACTAATTTTGGGCTACATATGGCTGTAGCGACTCGACCTCAGACGGTCAAGTCTCTGTGCTTAAGTGTCATCCCTGGATCGGTATGCTGACACACACAGTACTCGAGGATTTATAACAGAGGTAAATCACATGTATAAAGTAACGTAAATACTATTACCTCAATCCAAATAGTGGAAGTAACAAAGGTTGTGGATTCCCATCAACACCAACGGCAAAGTTGAGTGTAGAAATCGTAACCCTAACGTATCACTTACTCGTCGTAAGAAGTCCTGCAACATGAGACGTTGCAGCCACAAAGGGTTAGTACATTGAATGTACTGGCAAATTCACACCATAGGAGAATGATGAATAAAGGCTATCACTACATGCATATTTGGCTGGTGGAAAAGCTCTATGGTTATAGTTTTTGCGAAAAGCCAATTTTTCCCTACTGCAAAGGAATATATTTTATTTAACTACAAAGTTGGTTGAAAATATTGAGAAGGTTCCTCCAACTCAATCCCAAAATAATAATCATTAACCCAACAAATTATTTAAGTAACATGATGAGATCAATAGGATAATCCAAGTACCAGAGACTCAAGATTGTCCATAACCGGGGACACGGCTAATCATGATTAGTTTGTACACTCTGCAGAGGTTTGCGCACTTTTCCCCACAAGACTCGATCGCCTCCGTTGGTTTTCTCGCACTACGGGGTGTTTGAGAAACGGATGACCGAGACACAGTCTTTCAGAAATATTAACTCTCTACTCCGGACAGACCATACCAAACCTACATCCCACTATCAGCTGATCTGCCTCTTCAAGAGCTTCACCTAACTTACTCAACTATGCTAGAGCCCATAATAGCTTGTGGCTGCACACGGAAGTTTCTAGCATGATTCCTTTGAGCCTGGGTGGCGGTCCATAGGAAAATCACACGGGTACTCTGGGATTTCCAAAAATACAAGCAACAATGGGTACTCCAGGTGCCTCAATCCACCCAGATGTGTATTTAAGTTGCCACCTTAAGTTGAACCATTAATTAACAATCTCACATCTATCATGGATTTCACTCACCCAAACCACGTCTACGAGCATAGCAAATTAAGCAACGCCTAGAAGTAACTCCCAAGGGTTTGAATGTAACAGGGCAATAGGTTCTACCTCAACAACTACTTCCCAACCCACAAGTTAATGACATCCTAATCATGCAATGTTTGAGGATTGGAACTAATGCATAAAAACTGGGTGATAAAGGGATATGATCAAAGTGTGAACTTGCCTACAATGTTGATGTAGATGATTCACACTCAAAACTCTTGATAGTTCTACTCGTCACACTCCGGTCAATCTATCGTAAGCAAGCAATAGTAACCACACATAAGCAATCACTCAAAAGATAGGGAAGAACGAAGAAGACAATTCGGAAAACGTCAAAACCAAGCAAATAACTTTTGCAACATAAAACAATTTCTAACAGTACCAAAATTAAGTGAATTTGGCCTTATCAGAAAGTTTAGGTCAAGAGCTTCGATTTCCAAAAAGAATCAACTAAATCGGAGTTACGAAACTCAAGTTATGTACAAAAGAAATTTGAATATGAATCTAAACAAAATTCGAAATTTGAAAATTTCAAAAAGTTGACGTGACAGGTTCACTGGATAGGTGAAAACAAGACGAAGCTATAGGCGCTGGTTTGATCTAATTTGGATAAACGAGTGAAAAGTTATGGCTATTTGAAAAATCAGGGCCAAACTGTTTTACGGAAAAAAATAGCTACGGTTAAGGTCTAAAGTATAAATACGTAGACTAATTGATAATCTAATTATTCTATCGTATTAGTCTAAAAATAATAAACTACGAAAGTATAAGAAGAAAAAAAACAAAGAAAGATACCTTTATAAGGCAGAGAAAAGACAACTTTGGAGAGAGGAGACAACTTCCAGAAGTCGCGCCGGAGAGGAGAAAAATATTTTTCTTAAATGAATCTAGTCAAACAAAAATATTGATTTAACCCGAATCGGATGATTTTTAGAGGCTCTATGGGTCTATATTTATTGGTGGAAAAGAGGCTTAGGGGTCAAAGGCTAGGCAATGTGGGACTAAACATAGACGAAAATATACGAAACAGAGAAGAAAAGAGGCGGATGGGCCTAAAGGCCTTCGGCCGGCCGCGCGCACGCTGCGGCTGCATTTTTTTAACAAAATTCGGCCGAAAAATGAAAAGGCTGGCTGGGCCTGGCCCATTTAAGAGAGAGAAAAAAATAATGGGGCGCCAGAAGCTACTATACTGCGCATGTAGGCGATAAATAAATATGGGCCGCACGTACAGTTTTTTTTAAATAGAAACAGAAGGAAAACCGAATAGCAAAGATAAAATAAAAAATTTTATATAGACATATAATATACCAAAATTTGCAGAAAAAGATTTTCTACAACATGGACATTTTTATAATGCCAAATAAAATCCACACAAATTTAGATAATTCAAAGAGTGCTACTGGTCTAATAAAATCCAATAAAAATCATTTTAAAAACACCAAAATGATTTCAAAATAATTTTTCTCCAATTTTTTATTGTAGGGAATCATGTTACCCTATTTTCCATATATTTTATTTTTGGAGAAACATAATTTGAATAAAACCCAAATAACTCCAAATTGAAAATAATTTCCAAAAGGACTTTGAATTTGATCCTTTTAAACTCCCAACTCATATTTCATATAATTTGAAGAAGTCATTTTTCTTCTCTCATGAAAATCATTGAGCTGCATGAAGTTTATGAATTGAAATATTTCCAAATGAAATTCAATTATTTTCAAATACCCTTTCATTTAATTTAAATGGAAGAAGTCATATCATCTTCGCTCAAGGGTTTTGTATTTGAAAAGAATTTAAATTCATGGAGATCACAAAGCAAATATGAAAGTTTGGGAAAGTCCTTTTATTCCCTCTCATTTAACTTTCAAAAAGTTTCGAATTCACTCACTTTCACACAATCAATCAAACAATCAATCAAATATATCTATTTATTATAACATTCCAAAATTTAGAATTTTGGGATGTTACAATGGCCCAACTATACTGTAGGCCTTTAGCAGGCCGAAAGAGACAGCGGGCTTATATTGGACCATGAAGAGCATGGACCGCTAAGAGGCCAAAAGTCAGGTCGTATTGTAAACGGCCCAACTGTGTTGTGGGCCTTTAGCAGGCCGAAAGAGAAACCGGGCTGGTATTGGACCATGAAGGGCATGGGCCGTTAAGAGGGCAAAACTAAGGTCCGACTACAAATGGCCCAACTCATTTATGGTCCGTTAACAGGCCGAAAGGCACACAGGGCCGGGAATTGGCCCAACACTTAAATGGGTCGTTAAAAGGCCAAAACTCAGGTCCGACTACAATTGGCCCAACTGATTTATGGGCCGTCAACAGGCTGAAAGTGACATCGGGCCAGACATTGGCCCAACACTTAAATGGGCCACTAAAAGGCTGAAACTCAGGTCCGACTACAAATGGCCCATCAGATTTATGGGCCGTCAACAGGCTGAAAGACACACCGGGACGGAAATTAGCCCAACATTTAAATGGGTCGCTAAAAGGCCGAAAAATGTACATCCTAAAAATTGGCCCATCCATTAAATGGGTCGTTAACAGGCCGAAATCTCATCGGCCGATATTGAGCCCAAGTATATAGCGGGCTGTTAACGGGCTCGAACTGACGATGGGCTGCAATGGTGTCAAATCTTTAACGGGCCGAATTGGCACATCTTGTATGGGTTGTGGGCTTAAATGGACCTGACACAAGTAGGCCTTATATGGGCCGGCCTGCTAATTTTTACTGGGCCGGCCTTTTTCACCAGAATGGGCCACTATTGGGCCGTGCCACATGTCGACATATCATAGGCGCCTATCTGACCCACTGACGAGCTGACACGTGTTTCGTCCGGCCAATAATAATTTTACACGTGGCAATTTCCCATTGGTCGGGGCTGTTAACGGGTTATCGGATCCAAACTAGACGTAGGCTTTTACCTTCATCGAAGGGACCGAACTAGTATAAACTCCCGTGTCCCCTTGTCCGGTTTAACCCCTTTAAGCTAACCCGTTGCGATGGCTCCATGACTAAGTCCTTACACGAGGACATCTGCCGTGACAAACCCACGACAGTTGGCGCCCATCGTGGGGCTATCGCACGGTGGTTTTGAGTTCTTCAAGGGCAGCTTCGATGGACTCAAGGGATACGCTGTGGGCCGGATGACGAAGAGTCGCCGTGGAAAGCTCTACATCGACAATGCATGATGGGGTCCCGAGGCCGATTCAATCGAATATGGGTACCGGGTCCCCTTTGGTGGGATTCACGTCTTCATCGGCAAGATCGGCAAACCGGCCCCCGAGCCGGACATCTGCACCGACATCATCGAAACGGCTCGGCGTGCAAGTTCTTCGCCGGTTCAGCCCGAGGCAAGGCATGTTTTCATAGGTGTCGTCCATGGATCGGGGTACGAGGATGGACCGGTCTCCGATGGAGAAACAGTAGTCTGCTCTGATGATGAATCTTCTAGAGAAACCGAATCGCTTTACCAGTTGTAGGACGGCCGGATTGAGGGAGGATCCGAGGGCAACAGTATTCCGGATTCCCCCTATCTGCCAAACCAGGCCGCCATCTTCGTGGCCGGCACACGATCGGCACCTCATTCATCTACCGCCGCAGCAATGCTCTCCGGTTCAACGACGGCTACACCAGCAGGGGCAGGAAGCTTGGCGCCGCCTCCGGCCCAAGTCTTATCTGATTTGTTCACGCTCTGGCGGCACTGATGTCCGCGGAGGTAGACGCAGCAGCCAGGGATCAACACGATGCGGAGATTCTAAAAGTGAAAGATCAGATAGCCCAGGCTAAAGCGGACCTGGCAGCAGAGAACGCCAGGATGGCTACGGAGCGGGCCGAGTTGGAAGCACAGGCTTATCGGATTAGACTGGATTAGAATTCTTCGGAGGAAGTCATGAGAAGAAGGTACCGATCACGTCTCCCGTCGGTTTATGAGACGCAGAATCTTTTCAACACGCCAGGTGCAGGAGCTGGTAACCAGCCCACGCTAAACCGGGCGGGGGCACCGGGAGCAGGAGCGTCGGTTCAGCCGCGCACGATGGACCTGCCTTGCCAGAACAATGTTGTACCATCAACGCCGCCCGGGCATTATTCCAACCCATTGGACAACATTGTGGCCACCGCTTCGTGTCTGGTGGCCCTCCCAACCGACAGCAAATCACCAGTTGCAGTGGAAGCGCGTCGGGCCAGGGATCTTCTTCAGCCAGCACTAAATCAACAGCAAGCATATTCACACAGCCGTGAGAGGATTCATTCCACTCCCCGTCCAAGTCGAGGTTATAGCAAACATGTGGAAGACGAACCGGCCGTGTCCAGTAGTGCACGCCGCCGAAATTCGCCACGAGGGAACAACCCAGCCGAGGGAGGTGCTAATGCGCAAGATGTTGTGGACCATGGCCGCGCACGTCGAGAGGCCGAGTTGACAGCTCGACACGAAGCACGACAACATACTCTAGTTCACCCCACTGCCTCCGTGCAACCAGGGGTGATGTTCAGTTCCCTAGGGGTACCGTGTTTAACTCCCGTGTTGCGTAATGTGCGACTACCCAAGGATTTCAAGGGACCTCATAAGGTACCAAATTACACCACTGATTTGCAGCCAGAGGCGTGGGTGGAGAGCTATGAGATGGCAATGGAGATGTTAGATGTGGATGAGGCGGTGTGTGCCAAATAGTTCACCATGATGTTGGAAGGAACAGCTCGCACTTGGTTGAAGAGCTTGCCGACCAACTCTATTGGATCATGGGCCGAACTGAAGCACCGGTTTATCCAGAACTTCAAGGATACGTGTAAGTAGCCAATGTCAATTATAGATCTGGCCGCTTGTGTCCAAGAGGAAGGAGAGTCCACGACCCATTGGGTCAAACGGGTCTCGGTAATTTTGCATTCATTAGATCGTATCAATGCAGACACTGCAGTGTTAACGTTAGAGGGCAATTGCCGTTTCAAACCGTTGAAACAGAAGTTGGGAAGGCTCAAACGTCACTGCAACGACATGTCAACACTCATGGCCGCTTTGGTTAAATATGCCGATTCAGATAATACCAAGGATCCAGATTCAGAGGAGGACAAACCGGAGAAGGGAAAGAAGAACGACAGTGCAAAAGGGAAGCACCACAACCAAGGAGGCCATGGAAATAATGGTAAGCGTAAAGCGGATAGTTCGAACTTTGTGGCTAACACAAATATGCAGCGTCGCAAAGGTAAACCGCCCCAGCGCGGTGGAGGGATGAATCTGGAGCTTTTGTTAAACCAGCCCTACCCGAAGCATGGAACCAAGGAGGACCCTTCCACACATCTTTGAAAGGATTGTCACATAATGAGGGAGTTCAAAAACTCTTATCTATACCGGTACGATCAGGATCCACCGGGCGGTTCAGGTCCAGGTTTCCATGGGGGCGGTGGTTCAAGCTCTAGATTTCAGAATAACTAGGGCCATCAGAACAATCATGGTAATAACCAGCAGAATAACCAAGGGAATCAGCAACAGTCAGGTTACCAAAGTCACCCCAAGCAGTTGAATAGCGGACAGTATCATGTGTTCACTACTAGCCTGTGCAAGCGGGATCAGAAGCTTCACAAGAGGGCAGTTAATACTGTTGAACCGGCCGTGCCATGTTATCTACGATGGTCGGAGCAGCCCATTGTGTGGAGCAGAGAGGATCACCCGCCCCGGGTTAACAATCGGGTCAACTAGCCTTGGTGGTGGCACCTCAGGTGGGGGGCTATAAGTTTACCAAAGTTCTGATGGATGGAGGGAGCAGTATCAACATCCTGTACTATGAGACTTTCCGTCGCATGGGGTTGACAGATAAGAATCTTAAACCGTCAAACACTGTTTTTCATGGTGTAGTACCAGGTAAATCGGCATACCCTGTTGGAAAGATTGCTTTGGAAGTCGTGTTTGGAGATGAGCATGATTCCAGGTCTGAAACATTGACCTTTGAGGTGGTGAAAATCCAGAGCCCATATCACCCGCTATTTGGACGGCCGGCTTATGCGAAATTCATGGCGAGACCCTGTTATGTCTATTTACAGCTCAAAATGCCGGGTTATAAGGGGACGATCACAGTACATGGAAGTCGAAAGATCGCTTTGGATTGCGAGGAAGGTGAAGCGGCCTATGTTGAATCATTTGTGCCATAGAGGAGCTGAAGTTCTATAAGGACAATGTTGATCCGGCGGACATGACCCCTCTGAAGAAGCCCACAACTGAGCATGACCCGGCCCTGACATTCAAACTGGCTAATGAGACTAAACTCGTTGACTTCGTCCCTGGTGATTCATCCAAGCAGTTTAGTATCAGTGCCAATCTGGATCCGAAATAGGAAAGCGCGCTCATCAAGTTCATCCGTGAGAACCTGGACATCTTTGCATGAAGCCTTCTGACATGCAAGGTGTACCGAGGGAACTCGTTGAGAACACTCTCAATATTAATCCTAAGTTTAAACCAGTCAAGCAGTTTCTTCGCCGTTTTAACGAAGAAAGACGCAAGGCCATTGGTGAAGAGGTAGCCTGGCTACTGGCAGGTGGGTTTATCATCGAAGTGTTTCATCCCGAGTGGTTGGCTAATCCGGTGCTTGTCCTTAAGAAAAACGGCACTTGGCGTATGTGTGTGGACTACACTGATTTGAACAAGGCCTACCCGGCAGATCCTTTCGCTCTCCCGCGTATTGATCAGATCATTGATGCGACGGTGGGTTGTGAGCGCCTGAGTTTCCTGGATGCTTATTTAGGTTATCATCAGATTAAAATGGCAGTTAAGGACTAGGAGAAGACAACCTTCATCACTCCCTTTGGAGCCTTCTGCTATGTTTCTATGCCCCTTGGGCTCAAGAGTGCCCAAGCAACCTACCAACGTTGTGTGCAAAATTGTCTTCACAAGCAGATCGGGCGTAATGTTCATGCCTATGTGGATGATATTGTGGTGAAGTCCAGGAAGGAGGAAACCTTGATAGATGATCTCAAGGAGACATTCGACAATCTTCGGGTTTATAAAATGATGCTCAACCCAGACAAATGCGTTTTTGGTGTTCCAGCAGGCAAGCTCTTGGGCTTTCTTGTGTCCAACAGAGGTATTGAGGCCAGTCCGGAAAAAATCAAAGCGATCACATCCTTGTCTAAACCGGCGTGCATCAATGATGTTCAGCGTCTGGCGGGCCGGATTGCGGCCCTCAGCCAGTTTATCAGCCGTTTGGGAGAGAAGGCGATTCCCCTGTATCAGATGTTGAAGAAGACAGATAAATTCGTCTGGAGTAACGCCGCCAATGCGGCATTTGAGGATTTGAAGCGGCAGCTGGCTGAACCGCCAGTCCTTGCTGCTCCGGTTGATAATGAGCCTCTATTGTTGTATGTGGCTGCCAATGCCCGAGCGGTCAGTGTGGCGATTGTGGTTGAGCGTAAGGAGGCTGGAAAAGAATATCCGGTTCAATGACCAGTTTATTATATCAGTGAGGTACTGATCGAATCAAAGCAAAGATATCCGCATTGGCAGAAGCTAGTGTATGGAGTTTTTATGGCAAGTAGGAAGCTCAAGCAATACTTTGAAGGCCATCCTATCACAGTGGTTAGTTCTGCTCCTTTGGGTGATATAATCCAGAATAGAGAAGCAACTGGCCGTGTTGCGAAGTGGGCAATTGAGCTTGGTCCCCATGGTTTGAAGTACATGCCCCGAACAGCCATCAAATCTCAGGCGCTTGTTGACTTCATCAATGATTGGACCGAGTTACAAGCACCAGAGGACAAACCGGATAATACATACTGGACCATTCACTTTGATGGGTCCAGGCAGTTGGAAGGCTTGGGGGCTGGGGTTGTCCTCACTTCCCCTCGAGGTGATAAGATTTGCAGTAATAATGCAACAGAGTACAAGGCCTTACTACACGGCCTTCGTGTGGCTAAGGAAATGAACTTAAGCCGGGTTTGATGCTTTGGAGATTCTGATCTGGTGGCTCAGCAAGTTTCTGGTACTTGGGATTCTAAGGACCCACTCATGGCGGCTTATAGGCGCGAGGTGGATATTGTAGCAGGTCACTTTAAGGGTTATCAGGTGGAACACATCGACCGGTGCAAGAATGAAGCAGCAGATGCTCTAAGCCAACTGGGATCTCAGCGTAAACCGGTACCACCCAATACCTTTCTAGATATCTTGCATAACCCATCTGTAAAGTTGCCTACAGAGGAGGATCTAGGTGTTCCTGATCCGGAGGCCCAGTTGGTAGCCGCTTTACATGCCACTCCGGATTGGACGGTTCCATATTTGGCGTATCTGAACCAGGGCGAATTACCAGATGACGAGCTTTTCGCCAGACAGATAGTCCGGCGGTCCAAGTCTATGGTTGTTCACAATGGCGAGTTACACCGTTCTAGCGTTTCAGGCGTATTCCAACATTGTGTTTCTCCTGAAGAAGGACAAGAGATTCTACGTGAAATCCATGAAGGAGATTGTGGTCACCATGCCGGTTCAAAATCCTTGGTGGCTAAAGCTTTCCGACATGGGTTCTACTGGTTGACAGCTCATTCTGATGTGGAAGACTTGGTAAAGCGGTGTGACGCTTGTCAGAAATTTTCACGTCGAGCTCATGTTCCGGCTCAAGAGTTACGCATGATTCCCATCACTTGGCCGTTTTCTACTTGGGGGCTTGATATGGTTGGACCCTTTAAGCGCTCCAAGGACAAGAAGACCCACCTGTTGGTGGCGGTTGACAAGTTCACCAAATGGGTTGAAGCGGAGCCCATCAGTAAATGTGATGCAGCCACGGCGGTTCAATTTCTCAAAAAGATTATTTTCCATTTTGGCTTTCCACACAGCATCATCACAGATAATGGTACGAACCTTTCTAAAGGTGAGATGGAGGAGTTTTGCCAACGAGAGCACATCCGGCTTGATGTAGCGTCCGTGGCTCACCCCCAGTCTAATGGTCAAGCTGAGAGGGCGAATCAAGAGATCCTGAAGGGTACCAAGCCTCGGCTTATGGTCCCTTTGAAGTGGACGCCGGGTTGTTGGGTGGAAGAATTACCATCTGTGTTATGGATTATAAATACCACCCCAAACCGATCTACGGGTTATACACCTTTTTTCATGGTTTACGGGGCTAAGGCTATCCTCCCAAGTGATATTCGTCACGACTCACCCCGGGTTGCGAATTATGTTGAAGCGGACAACGAGCAAGCACGCCAAGAGGCGCTGGACCTGTTAGATGAGAAACGGGACATGGCTTTGGCTCGGTCGGCGGTTTATCAACAAGACCTGCGGCGTTATCACAACCGCCGGGTTAAGACAAGAACCTTTCAAGAAGGCGATTTGGTACTTCGGCTCATTCAAGACCAGACTGAAATGCACAAGTTATCCCCACCTTGGGAAGGGCCCTTTGTGGTCAGCAAAAATCTGCACAACGGATCATACTACCTCATTGACGTTCGAGAAGACTCACGTAGCTCTGAGGAGGAGACCCGGCAGCCATGGAACATAGCTCTCCTACGGCCTTATTACACTTGAAGCCACATGCTTTTCTTATGTACATATTTTAACAATGTATATATTATGATCAATATAATAAACCGGCATCCTTGCTATTAAGCAGGTTCTCTGCCGTTTTTCTTCAAATATTTGTTAACTTGGGGGCTTCAGCTAATAAAGCAAAGTACTACCTGTTAACCCGGCTACCATGCCACCACCTAGCTTGGGAGCTTCACACCCAAGGGGCCAAAGAGAGTTTGATTGCTCAAAGCACGACTCAAACATAGGCACCCATTGAGCACCGCTCACAAAGTTACTTGGGGGCTCTTTGTGTCTAATACCAAAGAGTTTGAAAGGACCCTTGTAGCCGGGTATCAACCCACGGCTTGGAAGCCTGGTGTATTCACCTAAAACCCCGGGTTAACCTGCCTTCATCAAGTAAGCCACTCCTATCCAGGTAATCCTGGCATGACCCGTCGAATGTTTGACAGTTACTCTCATTGAGACCCTAAACTTGTCAAAGTTAAAACGATGATTGGTTAGTTGGAGGGCCATCTTAAAAGGCTTTGTCAAAATGGTTTAACTCAGTGGCCTGGCAGCCCATGAAAAGCCTCGATTTGTGCCTGGCAGCCCTTGAAAAGCCTTAACTATGGTTTTTTGTTTGCTTTTTGCCAAGTTTTTGTTTTTTTGTAAGGTTTATGTTAACCGGTGTTTCTTAACCCGGTATGGCTTACGGATCTTCTGTTAAAGCATACAATTAAAGGTAACCCGACATCCTTCAAACCGGTCTGGTTTTGACACCTTGTCTCCAGCAATTGTCTGGTGTTCATCACAACCCGATTCTATATCATATATACCAACATGGCATGGTGGAAGTTGGGTTTTCACCCTTCTTAAAATCACAATTGGTAAACCAACAGCAATGTTTTGTATCACAGGTATGATTTATTATTGCTGCAACCATAGTTGCTTACCAAGTTGTGTTGGGTATTTTGACCCGTCCGATGGTAAACCGCCCAGACAGATTTTTCTTATGCAGACACAGGGATTGCATAATATTGTGAAAATACATAAGCCAGTACTGAAATTATCATGACAGATCAACGCAAGGTGTATCCCAGTGGACGATGGCAACGGATTAAAGTATTTTCACTAGCCTATTACAAGGCGCTTGAAGGCCCACAGTATGGTGTTTCCAACAGAAGAAAGTTTATGGAGCATCACTCTGATTGCCGGATCAAGCCTCATTACCATGTTGATGTGAAGTTGAAGGGTCATTTGGCATCGGGTTAGCCTCCTCCTCTCCACCTAGCGGCTGGAAGTTTGTGGTGGTCCAGTCAATCTGGGTTAAGGCCTGAAAGATAGCTTCTTCACTGATAAGTTCCGACGGATCAATGTCAGGGGCATAAGTGTGCTTACGGATTGGCAGAATAAGATTTTGCGCTTCCGGCATGACAGCATTAACCCGTTTGTTGTTGGCATCATAATAAGACCGGTGAACAGTTAAGTTAGCATCTTCTGCCAGCTGACTAGCTAGAGGACGCATTTCCCTTGTCACTTTTTTAAGGGCTTCATCATCAAAATCTGCCCCGTTTTCTTGTGTGCTTGGAAAGCCTTTGGCAAGGTCAACCGGATCCAAGTCGGCTATCCACGCTTTTGCTCGGGTGAGTGCCAACAAAGCACCAGCCTTGGCAGCAGATCACTTTACCTCTTCTATCTGTGCTGGTGCCATGGATAGCCTTGCCAGAGTGTCCTTGATCAGTATTGGGGTCGGATTGTCGTAGGATGCTGCGCAGATAACCCGTTGAGCACCGGTGTATAGTTGTTCAACCAGATTATATGCTGCTTTCAGCTTCATCCGTACATCTGAGCCCAGATGAGTAATGCGGCTACCTGCAACAGTTTAAGAATTTCATATTTCAACCGGCACCTTACAAGATGGATATTTCAGATGCCTTGCTAGGAGTACTTACCAAATACTGCGGAGGTCATGGCGTTCACTTGACGCTTCAACCCAGAAAGCTCTTCTGCCACCGGTTTAAGAGCGGACTTGGCGTCTTCAGCCCGTTTCAGCAATGTATCCTTCTCAGTGTCCCAATTGGCACGTTCAGTCTTGAATTCTTCCTTAAGTTGTTCCATGGAAGTTAAAGCGGCTCGAAGCTCATCTTTGGCCTTAGAAGATTCTTCTTGATAGGATTTGATACTCTCTTGAAGATCAGCAATTTGCGTCCGTTGATGGTTTATATTAGCCTGCCACAATCAGAGGAGCATATCAATATTTTAACAAAAGTCCCAAGCATACAACTGGTTCTACACTTGGCACTTGGGGGCTAATGCGGATCGCTTCTTTCTTACTGCTTGTTCAAAGTCCCGAGGATTAATACAAGTTTCAATCCTGGCACTTGGGGGCTAATGTATATTTGTTCAAGAACTTAAAAGTCAACAATGTGCAGTATGGAAGGTCAAAAGTCCCGGTTTGTCTTTACAAGCTAAATCGGCCCTTGGGGGCTACAAGATACAAGGCAGTGAAAATACAAAGATAAGGATGAAAATGTTCACCTCATAGCGTTCCTTCATCAGATTTACCAAATCAGCTTCATTACTCGGCTTGTATAAAGCCGGTTCAAGAATCAGGAATGAAGATCCTGGGCAAAAAGATTAGCATATTTTGACAAGTCAGCTTCCATCTTCCCCTTTCCCATAGAAGTAAACTCATCCTTAGCGGTATGTTTTGCCCAGATAACTGGATTTCCCAGAGCGGTATAAGCAGTGCCAGTAACAATAACGTCATCATCTTTGGCTGGGTTAGGAGTGGTAGCAGGGCTTGGCGGATTAGCAGTTGAGCTCAGTGGATCAACAATCGCACTTGCAGGT
This sequence comes from Triticum dicoccoides, assembly GCF_002162155.2. Lineage (NCBI taxonomy): Eukaryota > Viridiplantae > Streptophyta > Magnoliopsida > Poales > Poaceae > Triticum > Triticum dicoccoides. Next base: position 558,226,763 of record NC_041384.1, on the reverse strand, counting down.
GTAGCATGTGGACTTGAGGTACCCTCATGTGTGGTCGGATCAGCTTCCGGCGGATCAGCGTTGGTAGCTGGCTCCAGCGGGACAGAATCATCCATAATATTATCAAGATTTTTATCAAGATTTTCAAGAGTTTCCTCCGGTTCAACTTCGCCGGTAGGGGCACTGGTCTTAACCTTCTTACTCAGACAAGCTTTGGCACTAATATTAAAACAAGGGTTAGCATGATTAACCGAATTATGAAGGAGAATGGAGGGATGCATGCTTACCCAGGGACGGTTTTCAATGGAGGTATCTGAGTGGTTGATGAACCCCAAACGAATTAGAAGACATCTGGTAATTTGAATCAGCTGGATTGAGAGGGCATCGGAAGAAACCTTTCAAAGGATAAAGTTTTTCAGGAGAACAAGCAACCTCTGGACGACATTTCGGGTTTGGTGTATGAGGTAAACTGGAAGAAGTGACTTGTTGACCACTGTGTCGGGTTGTGCGACGCCCTTTGGTTTGCTGTGTCTTCAAAGCAAGTTTTTGATCCAAATGAACAAGAGGGTGAGAGCATTTCACTTTCCGAACTGCACAGCGAAATCGTTGAACCGGCACAAGTTCTGAGTCAGAAAGACAAATTACCTCAACATGATCTGCATGGCTGGCCTCCACATCATCCTAGGAGTAATCATTATCAGTAAAATATATGAAATAGAAGTCAAGAGAGTCAAATTTTACCTCTTCAACCGAGTCGCCGACATCCTCCGGCGGTTTCGAAGACTCAGCAGTTTTGTTTTTGGCAGCTCTCTTGATGACCTTGGTCTTAACATGAGGAACCTTAGCCACTTTGTCTTGAGATTTCTTTTTCCAGAAGAAGCTACTGGCCTGCGAGATTGCACAAAGGGTTATTATAGCAGTGTTAAAGCGGAGAAGGATCAGGAAAAGTACAAGGTTAAAGTTTTTACCACTGGCGGTTTGTTGGAGGCATAAAAAGGGCGCACACCAGTTTGATTACATACGGCGAGCGGTTCGTCAAGTATTTTCTTTACACCTTCAGTGACTTCATCATCAGTCAGTTCTATTTCATTAAACCGTTGTGGATCATTGGTGTTGCCGGTATATTCAAACATCAATCCGGGGCGGCGGCTTAAAGGTAGAATGCACCATGAAATCGAACAGCGGACGAGATCAACACCAGTTAAACCGTTGGCAAGGAAAGCCCGGAGTTTGGCGAGTTGAGGTGCATAGGCTTGTCGATCTTTGGCAGACAATCTCTGAGGTAAAGGGTGGCTATTGCTGAGCCGGTACAGACGGTAGCCCGGCAAAGGATTCTCTTCAGCAGGGGCAGTATTCTGACAGTAGAACCAAGTTTGGTTCCAGTCTTTTGGATGGATGTGAAGTTTGGCGTGAGGAAATTCAACCTCTTTCCTCTTCTGGATCGACACACCACCAAGTTCAGTATTGGGTCCGTCAGAAAATTCAGTTCGGCGGTTTAAGTGGAAGAGATCTTGAAAGAGATCGATAGTTGGTTCTTCTTGCAGGTAAACCTCGCAGAATACTTGGAAATCACATATGTTGGACACATAATTTGGTCCAATATCTTGAGGATGGAGTTGGAAGCTGGCAAGAACATCCCGGAAATTTTTTGATCCGGGAGGACTGAAACCTCGAGCTAAATGTTGCATGAACACAATCACTTCTCCATCTTGAGGCTCAGGAGGGCACTCAGGGCCAGGAACTCGCCAATGGAGGACATTTTTTGAAGCTAAAGTGCCTGTGGTGACATATTCATTGATTTGTGTTTCTGTGATCCGAGATGGAACCCAGTTGCAAGCAGCAAATTGCTTCGTCATCTTACAAAGTCTGTAAAAGGAAAATGGACGGTTTACGATTGACGGTTCATGTGTGTTTGTCAATGTTAAACCGGCAATTCAAGGTGTACATATGAAGTGAACCAGGCATTGCTATTTAAGTCTAGATGGCGGTTTAAGAGAGGGCTAATGACATATGACGGATTATCAATAAAGGTTTAACCGCCCTTGGGAGGCAGAACCCAATCTGAAAATCTGCTAGGAGTTGTGGAAACAAGTTTCACAAGATGGTGATATAATTTTGGATCTACCGTTGTTCAAAAAACAAATTTTTCTGAGCCCTACAATGGTGTTAAATAGAATAGAGAAGGTTCAGATAAGGATCTATACAGGAACAGTAAGATGTTGTAGTACGACAGAGTAAATTTACAGATCCAGACGCAAGGGGAAACTATTAGGCCTAGCTAGATTCAGTAAGATGCTAAAGGAAAAGCAGAAAAAGTACTGATGAACACTGACGAACACCGAAGAAATTTCGAAACCCTAATTTAGACCTAACAAGTAAAGGAAAGGAGTATTTACCAGGGACACGCAGCGGCGAAGTATCTCAAGAGATCTGGTACGAACAGGGTGATGCAGCGGCCTAGTTGGTGCAGACTGGAAGATCGACGACGGCAGTGGCGGCGATGCTTGAGGTCTTCGGGTTGCGAGGAGGAAGACGATGCGAATAGGAAAGGGGGGAAATGGAAGGCGCCCCGGTCTTATTTATAAGGGAAGTGGGATAAAATAGCAGGCGCAAAAATCGAGGAGTCAGAAGCGGCAAAAGAGGATGCAGTTGTCGCCTCGATCTTCAGGGATTAATTAAAGAGAAGGGAATCTTCATAAATCCTTTTATACAGGGATGACGTCATAATGATTTATTGCAGTGACAGAAGATGACGTCATGGCGATTCACCAAAATTACAGGGAGAAGACAATATGGCGGTTTACGAGAATTGTCAGAAATTCAGGTAGTTTTTCTAAGGATTGAAGATTGACATGAACAGGTTCAAATCAATCTGGGGCCTAATGTTGAGGATATAACCACTAAGGGTAAACCGCCCAGGAGGGGCCGGTTCACCTTCACCTATACTGAAGCCCAAGGGAACCCAGAAGATGGCGCTTTACGGATGAGGTTTAGAGGCCCAGAGCCCGCAGGCGATTTAGGGCCCATGGTAGTAAACCGTCATGATTGTATAAACTTGCATTGTAAGATAGGAAAGAGGAGACCGAGGCGGACACTTGTATGAGCCAGCCTCGGGACTCTGTAGACCGGCCGGGGTCCTCCTGAGTATATAAAGGGGTGACCCGGCGGCGGTTCAGGGACAGACAACAATCGAGAGCCAGACAGAGCGGATTCGCTCCCTGGCCTTCGAACCCCCAGCAATACCAATCGCAACTAGACGTAGGCTTTTACCTTCATCGAAGGGGCCGAACTAGTATAAACTCCCGTGTCCCCTTGTCTGGTTTAACCCCTTTAAGCTAACACGTTGCGATGGCTCCACGACTAAGTCCTTTCATGAGAACATCTGCCGTGACAAACCCACGACAGCTCTCATATGCATTATTGTTGATCTAACAAAGAGCCCATACACTACAAAAAAATACACTTCCATGATGATACGTATTTGTCATAGTAGGTCACGTTTTCTGTCATGCATGTACATCCATGACAATTTTATAACAGAATCAAGATAGTCATACATGTGCTGTCGTAAAAGTGTTCCATGACATTACCAAAATTATCATCACGGAAGTGTCCACTTCCATGACGATAAATCATGCGTCACAGAAGTGCTTTCGTCAAGGGTCACCGACACGTGGCATCCACCGTAATGGAACGCCCTTAAGCTATCGGGTCAGGTTTTCGATCCGATAACCCGTTAACAGCCCCGACCAATGGGGATTTTCCACGTGTAAAATCATCATTGGCTGGAGGAAACACGTGTCGGCTCATTGCTGGGACAGATGCCATCCACTCATTGGACAGAAGGCGCCTATGATACGTCGATACATGGCACGACCCAATAGAGGCCCATTCCTGTGAAAAGGCCGGCCCGTTTGACTTGGTCAAAAGGTGGCGGGCCGACCCATGGAAAGCATGTTAACGACCTGTTCGCATATAGCCCATTTACAGCCCGCTAACCCAAGGCCCGTTACACCCTATTCGAATTAGGCCCAGTAGCATTATCTGGGCCATCCAATATGATTCCAGCTTGTTTTCACTTCTGGCCCATGTATGGCCCATGTAAGTGCATCTAGTGCCACCCCTAGTTGGTTTTGGAGTATTGACGACAAACCTGGTTGAGGGACTAATGTGTTTGTGAGAATTGCAGGATAACATAGGTAGAAGTCCCTCATTGATTCGGTTTTCCTACCAGAGATGACCCCTAAAAATGTATGAAGACATTGAAGTCAAAGGTGGTATGTGAAGACATTCACATTGAAGACTATGACAAGAGAAGACATCGCGTGAAGACTATGGAGCACGAAGACTTAGTTGTTTCATCGTTCTTTTTCTTCTTTGTTGAGTCATAGGAACCACCGTACTGTTAAGTGGGGTCCAAGAGAACCAGTCAGAATGACTGAAGTGATGCTTAACCAAAATCCTAAGTCTTCGAGCGAAGACTATGAGAGCAAATCTTATTCAGAGTTGGATAAGTCAGCTTTGCTTGTAGCCCAAGTAAAGTTGTCGTGTGTGTTTGAAATCTGACCGTTGGAACACGTGTCAGTTCCTTAGTGACCCAGGGTCATTTCGGACAAATCAGGTCGGGTTGCCTAGTGGCTATAAATAGCCCACCCACTACAACCATAAACGGTTGGCTGCTCAGAGTTAGTGTACGGCTTTTGTCGTTTGAGAGCAACCCACCTCGAAGCCTTTGAGAGAGAATTCCTTGTGAGGATAAAGCCCTAAACACCCAGAGCCAAAGAGTGTTAGGCATCACTTAAGTCTTCCTGTCTGTGTGATCTGAAGACTTATTACACTTGAGGACTATGAATCCTCCAGCCGGTTAGGCGTCACGTTCTAAGCATCCAAGAGTCATTGTGGATCGCCGGTGAATGAAGTCTGTGAAGGTTTGGAAGTCTGCCTTGAAGACTTACCCCGAGTGATTGGGCGAGGACTGGGTGTCCTTAGCTCAAGGGGAATAAGGTGAAGACGCGGTCTTCTGAGTTGAATCTCAGCCTCCCTAACCAGACGTACAGTTGTCACAGCAACTGGAACTGGTCCAACAAATCATTGTCTTCAACGAGCCACTGGTTCTATCCTTCCCATCTCTTTATTTGCAGATTGGTCCTTGTGAAGTCATTGCCTGTTTGCATCATCTATTTGTCTTAACTGTGTGACTGCTTGTTCTAATTGGCTTCATACTATCTTCCATCCTGATCTATACTGCTTAGCTGCTATTAGTCTTTGTGCTTTCATTTCATTGAATACTTGACTATGGCTTGCTTAGTGTAGTCTACCTTCCGCTGCATGGTAATAGGTTTATTTCTATCGTTTGTCTTCGAAACTTCCATGTTTTGAAGACTTCCATAAAAATCGCCTATTCACCCCCCCTCTAGTCGATCACTAGCACTTTCAATTAGTATCAGAGTGAGGTACTCCCTTGTTCTGTGTGATTCGGTTTAACCACCTGGAGTTTTAGCTATGTCGACTGCAGGGATAATCAAAGTCTCCGCTGCATGCCCAGTCTTCGATGGAACTGAATATCCCTACTGGAAGAATAAGATGCGCATGCATCTTGAAGCCATTGATGTCGACCTATGGTATGTCGTCAAGAATGGCGTTCCCAAGGCGGGTGAAGGTGTCACTGCTCCTGATGTCAAGAAGTTCGTTCAACTGGACTCCACTACCAAGAACATCATCTGTGGTCATCTGACTAAAGGACAATATGGCCGTGTGAGTGCTTTGGAAACATCTAAGCTGGTCTGGGACTGGCTCTCCAAGGTCAATGAAAGTGTCTCAACCCAGAGAGATCAAAGAATCAATGTTCTCTGCAACCTCTTCAGCCGCTTCAAGAGAAACGACAATGAGAATGTTCAGCTCACGTTTGATCGACTCACTGACATCACAAATGAACTTCAAGCCCTTAGCGCTACTGAGATCACCAAGCATGAAGTCGTCAAGACACTCCTGAGATCACTTGACAGCTTGTTTGACACCCTAGCCCTAATGATTCAAGAACGTCCTGATTTCAAGACACTCGATCCGTCTGACATACTTGAGAGGCTCAACACACATGAGTTTTAGCTCTCTGAGAAAAGAGACATCTACGGTCCCAACAATGGGCGAACTCGTGCCCTGAAGGCAAAAGTTGTCTCTTCATCTGAAGAAGAATCTGACAGCAGTTCTGATGATCCTGAAGACATTGGAAAGGAGCTTGCTATGCTTGTGAAGAAGTTCCAAAAATTCACCAAGAAGAAAGGCTTCAGAAAGTCTTCACGATCAAGCTCAAGGAACGATGAAGCTTCTGCTCATGACTACAAGAAGAGAACATGTCACAAGTGCAAGAAACTTGGCCACTACATCTCTGAGTGTCCACAGTGGGAAAATGAGAACAAGAAGAAGAAGAAGATCAAGGAGTATGATTCTGACGACAAGAAGAAGAAGAAATACTCAAAGTCTTCTTCCAAGTCTTCCTCAAAGTCTTCATCTCACAAGAAGAGCTCATCTGGCAAGGCTCGTGCGTTCGTTGGCAAGGAAATGGATTCATAGGAGGAGTCCGCTTTTGAGGAGGCGGAGTGGAGTCTGAGGAGGAGTTCGATTCTGGCGTTGCAAGTCTGGCTACAACATAGTTGCCAAGTCCATCTTCAACACTGAAGATGATGGCTTCATCACCGACGGCAATGCAAATGACAAGGACTACTCCGCTCCCACCTACTGCTTCATGGCACGTGGTGCCAAGGTAAACACATGCACTACTCGCTATCAAACATCCAGTGAAGATGACTCTGATTGTGGTTCCAAATCCAGCTACAAAACACTTGCTAAAATTGCAACTGAACAACAGACAGCTATGGAACATATTCAAAAACTGTTAGACAAAAGCGATGACCTGTTAGACGCTGAAATGACTCGATCTCAGTCCTTAATTGAAGACATAAAAAATCTTCATGTTAAGTATGAGGAACTTGAAAGTCGTCATGAAATGCTCTCAACAACTCATGAAAAGCTTTCCTATGATTATCTTCAAAGGAAGCAAGATCTTGAGAAATTGAGAATGGCTCATGAAGATCTTTAGAAGGAAAATGAGTCACTTCACGCCAAACAGATCAGTTCCGCTCAGGAAGGATTTGAACCACCATGTCTTAAATGCATTGAGCGTGACAACTCTACTTCTATTGCTAGATGTTCTACTGCTGCTACTATTGCAATATCTTCAACTATTGATGTGGTAACTAACCCCTCTGCTGAGGATACCACTGCTATTGATGATGAAAATGCTAGGTTGAAGACATTGCTTGAAACAGGGATATACAAAAGTCTCAAAGGGCATCAGACACTATGTGATGTCCTCAAAAGGCAGATCCTGAACCGAAACCCTAGGAAAGAGGGTCTAGGGTCCGAAAGGAAAATGAATGATGATGGCTCTTACTAGAAGCCTGAGCAGTACCCCAAAACCACATGGGTTGCTGCAAAGGAACCTTCAGTGGATCCATCCACCCTGTCTGGCTTCACTTGTGCTAATCCCATTGTTATTGATGAATCCTTTGATGCAAACTATAAACCGTTTAAGAATCAGAATGGTGAAGTGTTTGCCAGGTATATTAGTACTAACTACAGGAATGGGCCACCTATGAAGAAAGTCTGGGTGCCGAAAAAGTTGTTGGAGAATCTTCCTGTGAATGTCGTCATGACACCACAAGTGAAGAAGACAAACCCCAGACCACAGGTTTCATATGGTCCAAAGGCTTCATACAGACAAAGGACTCACCTAAGTCGCACTAATGCAAATGTTTTGCAGGGAAACCATACTCAGGCATATGAATATGAGCGCGTTTCATCAAGCCGCCATGTTCATAAGACCAAGAACTACTCTGCATATTCTTATGAGTACTATTGTCCACCTGCAAGATTTTTTGCTAGGGCTCCAAAGCCAAAGTTCTCAGATGCTGCACTTAGACTCATTGCTTCGAATCCACCCTTGAAGATGTGGGTGGCTAAGAAAGCTTAACTCTCTTTTGCAGGGAAGGGTCTCCAGCCGAAAATCAAATTTGTCTGGAGCTATTGCTGGGGACCTTAAACATCTTGTAGGGCACAAGATCAAATGCCCAAATGGTCTTATTATGTATTTTGTTCCTGAGTCGCTTGCTACTTGCCCTATCAGTCCTAACCTCGATCTAAGCTTTCATAATCCACTTGCTCGTCAAATGTTTATGCTTCACAATTCTCTTCGTGAAGCCTATCCCCCTAACTGCACTGTAGGGTATGCCACCAGCTGCTTCAGAATAGATTATTGATAGTGGGTGTACTAATCACATGACTGGCAAGCGAAGTCTTCTCATGGACTCAACTTTACGTCCATCTGACAAGAGTCACATCACATTTGCTGATACTGGTAAAAGCAAGGTATTGGGTCTAGGTAGAGTTCCAATCTCGAGGGATCAACACATGGATAAAGTAATGCTTGTTGAATCCCTTGGTTTCAACTTAATGTCTGTCTCAATGCTTTGCGATTTAAACATGATTGTGATATTTGGAAAATATCGTTGCCTTGCTCTAATGGAATCTGACAAGTCTCTAGTCTTTGAAGGGTATCGGAAAGATGATTTGTATGTGGTAGATTTCTCAGCAGGACCACAGCTTGCCGTATGTATTCTAGCAAAAGCTTCAGAATGTTGGCTCTAGCATCAAAGGCTAGGGCATGCTGGCATGAGGAACTTGCACACTCTTGCAAAGAAGAAGCATGTCATAGGCATCGAGGGCGTCAAGTTCAAGAAGGATCACTTATGCGGTGCCTGTGAAGCAGGAAAGATGATGAGGGCCAAGCATCCCTCGAAGACAATCATGACAATGACTCAACCCTTCGAACTGCTCCACATGGACCTCTTCGGTCCCACTCACTACTCAACTCTTACTACTACTGCTTATCTCTATGGCTTTGTCATTGTTGATGATTATTCAAGATATACTTGGATGCATATAATCCTCTACAAGACTGAAGTGCAGGATGTCTTCAAACGCTTCACCAATCGAGCCATGAATAACTATGGCATCAAGATCAAGCACATCAGAAGTGACAATGGCACTGAATTCGAGAACACTGGCCTAGACACTTATCTTGATACTTTGGGCATCACTCATGAATTCTCAGCTCCGTACACGCCGCAGCAGAATGGCGTCGTGGAACGCAAGAACATAACACTTATTGATATGGCCCGGACGATGCTCGATGAATACAAGACTCCAAGAAAGTTCTGGCCTGAAGCCATTGATACTGCATGCCATATCATTAACCGTGTTTATCTTCACAAGCTTCTGAACAAGATGTCCTATGAGCTCCTTACTGGCAAGAAGCCAAATGTCAGTTACTTCAGAGTATTTGGTGCCAGGTGCTGGATCAAGGATCCAGATCACACTTCAAAATTTGCACCGAAGGCACATGAAGGTTTTATGCTTGGATATGGAAAGGATTCGCACTCCTATAGAGTCTTCAACATCTTTCACTATAAAGTGGTTGAAACTGTGGATGTGCGGTTCGATGAGACTAACAGCTCACAAAGAGAGCACCTGCCAAATGTGCTAGATGAAGCTCCATCCAGTGAAACCATCAAACTCATGGGAACTGGAGAAATCATACCGTATGAAGCTCAGCCTAAAGAGGAACTCATCATCTCTGCACCAGATCAACCTGAAGACAATGCTCAGCCTGACGATAATCCTTCTAACAATGACAATGATCAGCAAGAGCAAAATCTTCGTCCTGTTCATCCTCATGTTGCAAATAAAGTACGAGATTGAGAGAATAATTGATAGCATCAATGCACCAGGTCCACTCACTCGTTCAAGGGCAACATAGCTAGCAAATTTCTGTGGGCACTTCGCATTCGTCTCAATATCTGAACCCAAGAAAGTTGATGAAGCCTTCATGGAACCTGAATGGATTCAAGCTATGCAAGAAGAGCTTCAACAGTTTGAGTTGAATAATGTATGGGAACTAGTTAAGCGTCCTGATCCTCGTAAGCACAATATAATAGGCACTAAATGGATATATCACAACAAGCAAGATGAGCATGGTCAAGTTGTCAGAAACAAAGCTCGTCTCGTTGCTCAAGGATACACTCAAGTTGAAGGAATTGACTTCGATGAAACATTTGCTCCTGTGGCTAGGCTTGAAGCTATACGCATACTGCTGGCCTATGCAAATCATCATAACATTCTTTTGTATCAAATGGATATGAAGAGCGCTTTTCTCAATGGCAAGATTGAAGAAGAAGTGTATGTTGCACAACCGCCTGGCTTTGAAGATCCAAAACATCCCGACATGGTCTACAAACTCAATAAGGCACTGTATGGCCTTAAACAAGCCCCTCGAGCTTGGTATGACACACTCAAAGACTTCCTGAAGAGCAAAGGCTTCAAACCTGGTTCCCTGGATCCCACTCTCTTCATGAAGACATGTGATGGTGAACTTTTTGTGTGTCAAATATATGTGGATGACATTATCTTCGACTGCACTAACCAGAAATACAGTGAAGAGTTTGGATATATGATGCAAGAGTAATATCAGATGTCCATGATGGGTGAGCTGAAGTTCTTCCTTGGTCTTCAAATACATCAGCAATGCAACGTATTCTTCATATCTCAAGAGAAATACCTCAAAGATTGCATGAAGAAATTTGGAATGCGAGACTGCAAAGGCTACACGACGCCAATGCCAGCCAAACACCATCTGGGTCCCGACGACAATGGTAAAGAGTTCGATCAAAAGGTATACCGCTCCATGATTGGTTCTTTGCTTTACTTATGTGCATCTAGGCCAGATATCATGCTTAGTGTTTGCATGTGTGCCCGGTTCCAAGCGGCACCAAAGGAATCGCATCACTTAGCTGTGAAGCGAATTCTTAGATATTTGGCTCACACCCCAACACTAGGATTATGGTATCCAAAGGGCTCAGAGTTTGACCTAGTTGGATTCTCGGATGCTGATTATGTTGGTGACAAGGTGGATCGCAAGTCTACATCAGGCACATGTCGTTTTCTGGGATGATCACTTGTATGTTGGTCTTCAAAGAAGCAAAACTGTGTATCTCTCTCCACTGCTGAATCTGAATACATTGCTGCTGGATCTTGCTGCGCTCAGCTTCTATGGATGAAGCAAACACTCAAAGACTATGGCATTCATCTGAAGCAAGTGCCACTCTACTGCGACAACGAGAGCGCCATCAAGATTGCCAACAACCCAGTTCAGCACTTGAAGACAAAGCACATTGAAATTCGTTATCACTTTCTCAGAGATCACGTTATGAAAGAAGATATTGATAACATACACATCAACACTGAAGAGCAATTGGCAGATATCTTCACAAAGCCCTTGGATGAGAAGAGGTTTTGCAAGTTACGGTGTGAGCTAAATATCTTGGAATCCTCAAATGTCATGTGATCAGGCACACTTCCTAACACTTGTGCATGTTGATGACTTAGATGTGCAACACACAAAGTAATGTATGTCTTCAATCAATGAAGACTTGCATTCTGAGTGTGAATACATTAACATGGAATTTGACTTTAGAGCGCCACGAAAGTTGTGCGCCGTGTCTGGGTCTAATACTTCCTATACGGTGGGTAACGCCACCACAAAATTCTTACCTAAGAAGTGTTTCTCACATGGCGTTACATTTGCAAAGTCTTCGCTTTCTGTTTGTCTTCAATGTTAACATGACGTCATGTTTATCTTCAACATACTGATTTGGTTTCTGTCCTCTACAACATTCACTTATAGCTATGGCTTCTTGCTGAATCTTTTGAACTAAGTGAATGTGATCGGACCCTAACCCCTCTATGCTTCTTTCCTAAGTCTATCTATCCAAATCATATGCATTCTATTGACACTGTCAAAATGTCTTCTCTGCATCCTTGTTAGCAGAAGACACAGAGACAAACATTAATCCGTTTTCAATGCTAAATCCTTCCACCTGAAACCCGAAGAAGTGGGAACGACCACCCGACAATCCAGGCGTGAGTGGGAATGTGGAACAACCTCCGATGTGTTGCATGATAGCCACGTGTCCTTCAGATGTGAACCGCCAAGGGCACCTATGTAATAACACTGTGCCGTCCCTGTCCCTATAAATACACGCCTCACCACAGTCATTATCCTTTCTCCCACTCTCGCACAAACCCTAGCGCCACCGCTAGCCCTCGACGATGTCGGCGACGAAGCGCTTAGCTGCCACAACCTCACCGACGCCGTCTTCACGCCGGCCGCAGACATCGTCTTCTCCGTCGTCGCCGTAGGTGTCCTCCATCGCCAAGTTAGGGCACGGAATATCGAACTGCTCGGCCTCCTCTCCCGCTCCGTCTAGCAGTTCCTCGAGTGGTAAATAAAACCTCCTTTTTACGGTCTCTCTGATTCGATAGATTCATCCTTTTCTACCACAAGCAGTTTCTATTCACACAAGTTGGATCTATTTCATACTGCATCTCATAATATGCCTAGTATGTTCACTTATGCTTCACAAAGTAGTTAGATTCCTCACTTGTACTTATTCGTGGATTAGTACAAATCTAGAACCAACTCTCTATCTATGAGTGAATGTCTTCGCACTATGAGGTCAGTGTCTTATAAACTGATTTATCTTCAAAATCTTCTGAGAATGCATATGACATCTTCCCCTTCCCTCGCACCTTAATGCTGTCACAGGTACATGTCCGTGGGAGAATCCCTTGGTTCTCATAGTCTGCATTCATTTGCAGAATTCTTACAGCATCATATAAATTCTCCTGAAGCCAGTTCTTGCCTGACCAGGAGACGGAAGACTTTGACAGTCTTGAAGCCTTTCAGTCTAAACTTCATGGCACCAGAAAAATCTGCAAGGAAGGGTGGCAGACAGCGTCGTGGCAACACCTCAAGAGATTTGCCTCCTGACTTCTATGAGTTGTACAAGACAGATCCAAAGGAGGACTACAATCAGCGGAAAGCTCGAATCCAATGGATTCGAAGATATTGGGCAGAACAATCGTTCAAATACAGGTTCGTGACCCAGGAGTATGCTGAGAAGAATGCCATCAAGCAACCGTGGGGAGACATCCTATACAAACATCTTCAACCCAGGTCCAGAGCTGAAGCCATTGAACAAGGCTTCTATCCTTGCATGGTCCGTGGACCACAACCTGCAGATGCAGACCCATCGTCATTGCTATGGTGTCGTGACGACAACCTGTTCAAGCGCAACCTTCAGTTTGCCAGGAACTCGGCCAAAGAAAACAAGAAGTCGCGGGGATTAGACTTCAACCCAGGTCCCTCTGCTCCTCGTGCCGATGGCTCACGCAAAGCTGAACCCAATCTTGTTGGGCCCTTCTACAACCTGGAAGGTCTCATCACTCATATTATGGTTCAAGGGGCAGTCGTGGATCAACCTGCAGACGATGCTGAATTTGACGAAGTGCCTGCACCACCGAAGCCAAAGAAGCTGAAGAAGCCTAAAGCTTCAAAGCCTGCCCCTGCACCAAAGGTCTCACGGGTGAAGCCTCTGGCCACTGCACCTCCTGAACACAGTGTGCAGTCTGAAGATCTGTCACGCATCTCCAAGCCCTCCAAAATGAAGATGCCCATGCAACCCACCAGCTAAGCACTGACCCCTGCTGTTGTTCTGTGAAATGAGAATGACGCCATTGATCTGTCCAGCGACGACGATCTTGGCGATGACGCTCTTGAGAAGTTGATCAAGAGCAAGCAAGAGGCAGAAATCTTCAATGACCTTCCTCTCTTTGATGTTGAAATCATCAACACATTCATTGATGAGTGGTTTGACAGCCCAAATGTTAGCTTTGATGATCTTCAGCTTCCCGTTGGCCTCAACATCACCTTCCATGGAGCCATTGCTGCTGAGCTGGCTCTAGCTCAGAAGATTGTTGAGCTGAAGCATAAGATAGATTATGAAAAGGCTCAGTTCAAGAAGCATATGGCCAAGCTCAATGTTGAAGACATTCAGAACTTCCAGGCCATGATGCATGAGCTTAAGGAAGCATTCCGAACCAAACACGAAGAAGCCAAAGGTTCTCGTGAGCGCATGAAGGATCTTGCTGCTAAATGTGTCCAAGGATACAATGAAGCTGAAAAGCGCAAGGCCTTGGGGCGACCAGGCATCGACCCCAGAATGGTGGCCAAGAAGAAGAAGAAGCCAGCTGTGGCAGAACCCAAAGCACCAAGGCAGGAAGTACATCCAATTGTCTTCCCAGCCAGTATGACAGGCTCGAAGCCTAAGGTCCCCACAGTGGCTTCAGAACTGAAGAAAACAAGGGCAGCTGAAGCTGAAGCCAGAAAGCGCAAAACCAAGGGCGTCAGAAAATCAAGAACGCCAAGTGATAGTTCATGAGCCTGCTTCCCCAGAGGCTCCTGACGCTGAAGACAATCCAGCTGTTGACCCCACCGCAGCTGAAGATATTGGTCCTCACGACAATGTTAAAGATGATGAAGTCCTTCCTCAGATCGAGCACCAATTGGTATCGTCGCATGTGCTCATGCACAGCGAACTCATCAGCATTGGTCGTCCTCTGATGCCAACTGCTCAGGATGCATCATGGGCTGATCACCCACAACGACAAAACACCCCAAGTTCTCCCCAACCGCAAGCTACCTCACCAGTGCAAGATGGCAATGACTTTGAGGCCCAGCACACTCCATCTCCGCAAGTGTTGCCAGCATTAAGCAGGCTTCGCAAAGGACCAAGGCCCCAAGTCACTCCCACTATGCACGTGTCTGAGTCTGAAGCCAAAATGGCTGAAGATATTCTGGCTGCATCAGCCGATGAAGAACAAGAACCAAGAGTTGAAGCAGAAAGAGTTGCTACACCCCTGTCCCACCAAGATGTTGTTCTCGAGGAGAACGTGTCCGACCCTCCAGCTCCTGAAGTGGAGGTTAACAATCCTGAGGCGGCCACCAGCATCACCGCTGAAGCCAATGATGTTGTCATGGCTGAAGCTAATGCGGCGCTTGAAGCTACTACGGTGCCAGAAGTCCAAGCGCCTGAAGCCACTACAGCACCCGAAGCCAATACTGAAGCACCTGAGGTACAAGCACCTGAAGCAAATGTGGCCCCTAAAACTCATGTAAACGACAATGCCAATGCTCCTGTTCCCCCTCCAAGACCTCATACAATTGAGTTGGCATTTGACCGTGGTCAGCCTGTTATGGTCCGATGGCCCATTCTGGTTCCTCCACCTGTTGTGGGTCCACAATTTGAATATCATGTCGAGCACATACCTCAAGTCCAAAAGCCCAAGCCAACACTTCCACGATTCCCAGTCACTGCAACTTCACCTGGGGTCTTCAATGTGAATGGCTTCGTGGCACATAACACCTTCTTCAACAGCGCCAAGAACCCTTATACCAAACCTCGCATTTCATCAGATCAGTTCTGGAGCTATCAGCAGCACAGCTACTATTCCAGCGTCCTATACAATCAAGGTATGCGCCTCGACTCTAAAGCTATAGCTGGCCTGCCCTGCCTTGAAGAAGCGTTGGATTGCTTCAGAGATGCTGGACTGCTGCAGTTTGTCACAGATAAGGAACACAGGAATGAAGAGCTTCTGCTACAGTTCTATGCAACTCTTCACATTCGAGGCTA
The DNA here is from genome assembly GCF_002162155.2 of Triticum dicoccoides. Lineage (NCBI taxonomy): Eukaryota > Viridiplantae > Streptophyta > Magnoliopsida > Poales > Poaceae > Triticum > Triticum dicoccoides. The sequence continues at coordinate 558,211,140 of NC_041384.1, read as the reverse complement.
CATCAGGGATCCAAAGACTTGGGTCCTTGAGTGGATGACATGCAATGTCCATCATGAAGCCAAAGCTCTTGATATCATCGAGCTCACAGGCCTGCCCACTCCTGGTGAATACTATGAACCAGGTTGTCAACAACACCAGAATGCCTTGGAAAGCATTTTTCAGAAGCCAGAACCCAACATGAGTCAAATGCTGAGCATGATGAAGCCTCTGCCTAACGACGCTGAATACCCATCTGAGTTCTTTGTTGAAGACCTAGAGTACCTCCCTCGCACCATTTACCATATCATCAGGAAGACTCTATGGCCTGTCAAAGGACATTCATCTGCAGCGAAGCTTGAAGGAGCAATGAAGACTTTGGTTTTCTATATCTTCAATGGCATCAGCTTCAATGCTCAAGACTTCTTCATCAGGCAGTTGGCTGCATCTGGCTCCGATATTTTTGGGTTGAAATTCTATGCTCCATGGGTCATGCGTCTTATCAAGCGTCACTCTGCCTTCAACTATCAGCCGTCTGCGTGCAATCATCTTATATTCTTGCCAGAGGTTGATCTATTAGTTGAAGCTATTTACCCAGAGCCTGCTAAGGATCCCATTTATCTTCACAATGTTGATCACCAAAGCTTCACCCAGCCTATTGAAGGAGTTCCAGCAGTTTCTCGTGTTTATCCCCTTGCTGGCAACACACGTGCCCCTCGCGCTCAAACTGACGCCACTGGTAGCACCATTGCGCAAAGGCCTCGAAGGCGATCTCGTGTCCTAAATGACAGAGAGCTTCTCGTCGTGCTATACCAGAAACAGGACAAACATCATGACTGGCTTAAGCGTCAGATGCAAAGCCTCTTGGTGGATGTCAACCGCATTCGCAATCTTGCCACCAAAAATGCCTTTGTCACTCATGAAACCTGTCGGAGGTCGTGGAAGAGTTTGACATTACTTAGTGCTGAAGTTGATCTGCAAGACGATGGCTTCACCGAACGGTTCAAGTTTGACTCAACTCCTCCCAGGAATGCTCACTTGCGTCGGACTCCCTCTCTTGAAGACTCTGACTATTCGTCCTCAGCTGCAACAGTGAATGCCAGAGTCATTGATGACCAAGATGATGCAACTTCACCTCCTCCAACTTCAGTGCGTGTCGACACTGCACCAAGTTCTTCTGCACCACCGGACCTCAACAACGACCCTGTTGCCTCACCTGCACCTCATGGGAACGAGTAGGCTCTCTATGTCTTCAAACCTTTTTGGTCCTTACTAACAAAAAGGGGAGAAGCATATGAATTGATAGTCTTCAAGCGGGTCCATATGGGTGGTTGCTCTACTTTTTGCTACTTTTGCCAAGTGCTTACAACTCTTGCTTTTCGATACATTTGGTTCTTTGAGTTGTAACACTTAAACTCGATGGTCGTCTGCTACTTATTTGCTATTCTGTGATGCGATGATAAATTCCGCATGTGCGATGATAAATTCCGCACTTAGGTCATTTTGTAGACATCCATTTTTCATTATGCATGTCATTATCTTCGTTACATCATATCATGCATGATGAATTGTCATCATAGGTTGAAGAGGATCTCCACAAGTACAACATGCCATGTGCATTTGCATTCCAAGAGCAAAGTACTTATATGCACATCTTCAGGGGGAGCCTTTTGCAACTTATGAAGACAATATCCTATCCTTTACAATTTCACATATTTTATTCCCCGTTGAAAACTTCAACCGGTTTGTCATCAATCACCAAAAAGGGGGAGATTGTAAGTGCATCTAGTGCCACCCCTAGTTGGTTTTGGAGTATTGACAACAAACCTGGTTGAGAGACTAATGTGTTTGTGAGAATTGCAGGATAACACAGGTAGAAGTCCCTCATTGATTCGGTTTTCCTACCAGAGATGACCCCTAAAAATGTATGAAGACATTGAAGTCAAAGGTGGTATGTGAAGACAGTCACGTTGAAGACTATGACAAGAGAAGACATCGCGTGAAGACTATGGAGCGCGAAGACTTAGTTGTTTCGTCGTTCTTTTTCTTATTTGTTGAGTCATAGGAACCACCGTATTGTTAAGTGGGGTCCAAGTGAACCAGTCAGAATGATTGAAGTGATGCTTAACCAAAATCCTATGTCTTCGAGCGAAGACTATGAGAGCAAATCTTATTCAGAGTTGGATAAGTCAGCTTTGCTTGTAGCCCAAGTAAAGTTGTCGTGTGTGTTTGAAATTTGACCGTTGGAACACGTGTCAGTTCCTTAGTGACCCAGGGTAATTTTGGATAAATCAAGTCGGGTTGCCTAGTGGCTATAAATAGCCACCCCCTACAACCATAAAGGGTTGGCTGCTCAGAGTTAGTGTACGGCTTTTGTTGTTTGAGAGCAACCCACCTCGAAGCCTTTGAGAGAGAATTCCTTGCGAGGATAAAGCCCTAAACACCCAGAGCCAAAGAGTGTTAGGCATCACTTAAATCTTCCTGTCTGTGTGATCTGGAGACTTATTACACTTGAGGATTGTGAATCCTCCAGCCGGTTAGGCGTCGCGTTCTGAGCATCCAAGAGTCATTGTGGATCACCGGTGAACAAAGTCTGTGAAGGTTTGTAAGTATTCCTTGAAGACTTACCCGAGTGATTGGGTGAGGACTGGGTGTCCTTAGCTCAAGGGGAATAAGGTGAAGACGCGTTCTTCTGAGTTGAATCTCAGCCTCCGTAACCAGACGTACAGTTGTCATAGCAACTAGAACTGGTCCAACAAATCGTTGTCTTCAACGAGCCACTGGTTCTATCCTTCCCATCTCTTTATTTGCAGATTGGTCCTTGTGAAGCCATTGCCTGTTTCCATCATCTATTTGTCTTCACTGTGTGACTGCTTGTTCTGATTGGCTTCATACTATCTTCCATCCTGATCTATACTGCCTAGCTGCTATTAGTCTTTGTGCTTTCATTTCATTGAATACTTGACTATGGCTTGCTTAGTGTAGTCTACCTTCTGCTGCATGGTAATAGGTTTATTTCTATCGTGTGTCTTTGAAACTTCCATGTTTTGAAGACTTCCATAAAAATCGCCTATTCACCCCCCCCCCCCTCTAGTCGATCACTAGCACTTTCAGCCCATGACGTCTTTCGGCCCATATGAGGCCCTATGTAACTCTTGGCCTATTAACGGCCCGTGGTGAAACTGCCCCGTAATGAACAGTGTATCACTTTACACCCATTAACGGCCCGTGGTGAAACTGGCCCGTAAAGAACAGTGTATCACTTTATACCCATTAACGGGTCGTTATTCCATTGGGTCGTTTTCAGCCCATGTTATCTTTCGGCCTTCTTAGAGCCCATTTATTCTTGGGCTATTTTCCAGCATTCGTTTACTTACGGCCTGTTACTGTCATTTTCTCCTTGTGGGCCAAATTCAGCCCGTGGTTACAGTCGGCCCGTTTGTGGTCCGTTAATACGCTGGGCCGTTTTCATAGCGTCATCAAATACGGCCTATTAACGATGGCCCGTTATGGTCGGCCCATCAACGAACGATTCCAACTCTAGCCCGTTTATGGCCAGAATGCGGTCTGTTTGGCCCATGTTTGGCCAATCGATCATACGGCCCATATAAGGCCCATTGATGATACGGCCCGTAGAAGGCCCATTGTTTCTACGGCCCGTATAAGGCCCATTGATGATATGGCCCATAGAAGGCCCATTGTTTCTACGGCCCGTGGAAGGCCCACTGTTTCTATGGCCCGTGGAAGGCCCACTGCTTATACGGCCCGTAGAAGGCCCACTGTTTCTACGGCCCGTAGGAGGCCCAGTGTCACTACAGTAAATATTAGCCCATGGTTATTGTGGCCTAGTTTTAAAAAATAGGTTATTGCAGCCACTAGCAAACCGCAGAAAAAGAACTGCACTGACTACAAGCAAACAAATAAACAAGACAACAAGGAAATAAATAAGCAAGCAACTTACACTAGGCTATCACGGCTATTACACATATTACATCCACTGGGCATCAAAGTTCGCCACCAGTGCAAATATAGGGAACACAGCGGCATATAAACGCCGCAGCAAAACAAGTCCAGAACTGAAACCACTTCAGAAGAGCTCAAGAAACAATATCCTGGGTACCCATAATGCTGGCAAGATGCTTAGCAAGCTTATTAACTTTCTCTTGTTTGGCGCTTAAGTCCTCCAGCGCTTGTTGTTGCACCAGAAAGTATACATCTGAATTCTGCAGGGACTTCCTCAGTCCTTCGGATTCCTGTCGCATAACATCTGATCGATGTCTTTCAACTTGAAGTTGAGACTCAAGAAGCCGAACTGATTCAGGCAACGAGTTCGAAGAGCTGGTGCCAGCAGTGTTAGCCAGTAACTCGAACACTACATCAAGACAGGACTTTGGGGTTGTCTCAGTGTCTTCAATATAGTTTTTATCAGCTTTCTTGGAGACCAACAAGGATGTCTCACTATCTTGAACCTTATCTGCATTACTTCCTTTACCATTGCATAACAGGGTACTCTTCTCCAATATTTTATCCGCGTTCTAAAAGAGAAACAAACAAACACATCTCAGGTTTACAATGTAGTATATGAAACTCATTTTGGTAAACCGGTTCAGTAGTAAGGTGGACAGGATAACAGCATGAAACAAACATATATCTATGTAGTATGGTCACTGTATGGTCTATATCATTCTAGTTTATGTTGCCAAATCAAGATAGATACAGTTCGAATCATATCTATTTTAAGACAAAGCAGCATAGACAGAATATAAGTGTGGGAAACTACACAGCAATAACAACACTTGTAATGTGCATGGCATGAGAACATAACTGTTTATTCAATTGAAACTGAAATCAACATAGAGCAAGTTACAACAACAAACAGCCAAACATGTTGAAGAAACAGGTTTAAAACATACCTGTTGCGCCATTGGAGTTTCAATTGCATCCTTCAAATTTGAAATTAGTTGGTATCAATAAATACAGTGATGCAAGAGAAAAGTAGTATGAACGATAGCTACGGAACCTGACCTAAGAACAATTCTTCTTGTGCTTTAAGCGTTGACTTCAGGTTCGGAGTGGTGGTCCTCGTGATTTGGGCACTGCAGTTGCCTTACTAAATGCTCGTGTTTGGGTGCTCTGTGGTGGAGACGGTGTTGTGTCAACGGGAACTGGGTGTCTATCTACTGGGGTTGGGGTTAGAAGGGGTGTAGCTGGTGCTCTGTCCAACTGGGTAGGGGTACAATCTGCATGAGTGTGGGTTATGTGTGGTGGGGCTGGTTCTTGGGCAAGTACAACCGTGGTTCTATCTGCATCGACAGGTAGCACGATCTTTTCTGAAGACCGTGTTTTAGTCCCACAAATACTGCCATCACTCCCTCCAATTGAAATGGCTGATAAACAAGAAAAGTAATTGAATGTACAGACATTGTAAGATAGACAGGTGCAATGGATAGTAGGGAAGAAAACTGGGCATGAAATAATTCACATTTATGTTGTCTAAGCAAACAGAATAGTAGGACATAATTTCACATATATGATGACTAATTAAATAGGATAGCATGACACAATTTCACATGTATGATGGCTAACTAAACAGGATAGAATGACATACTTCAAAATATGATGACTATGTAAACAGGATGACATGATATAACTATATGATGTGTCTATTAAAGTGGTTGGCATGCCATAAATCACAAACATGCCGTCGATGGAAACATGATGGCATGATATAATTCACGGATAGAATGACATAATTTAAAATATGATGACTATGTAAACAGGATGAGATGATATAACTATATTATGTCTTTAGAAAATGGGTTGGCATGCCATAATTCAGATACATGTTGTCTATGTAAACATCATGGCATGACATAATTCAAATATATGATTTATATACTAAGGAAGTGAGCAGAGGGCAATCGCATATATGATGTGTCAACTAAGGAGATGGCATTCAATATTATGTATATGATGTAAAAACTAAGCATTGCAATACAACATATGCATTATATGAGTAATATAACCCTGCCAAGTTTGAGCATACACCTCACGGGGATAATAGGACTGGTCATCTGCCTCTGAATCCTCCTCTGAAGAGCTCTCTGTAACCAGCAAGATATCTGCTTCAGCAGGTAGCATTGTCTGATCTGAAGACCTTGTTTTCACTCCAGATTTCTCCATCACCAATTCAAATGGCTGATGCACAGGAAGATCAGTTGAATATACAAACATTGTCGACAAAAGCAATGAGAAATACAAAAAAAAGGACAGCATGATATAATTCACATATATGACGCTTGCCTAAACAACATGGCATTGCATAATTCACATACATAATGTCTTGCAACAAGATAACATTGCATAATTCCCATATATAATGTCTTGCAACAAGATGGCATTGAATAATTCACATATATGGTAATTAGACACTAAACAGGTGGCATTCACACAAAACATGTCTAAACTAAGCAAATGACATAGCAATGCAAGATACCATACGCACGATATGAGCAACATAACCCTGCCAAGTTAGGGCATGAACCTCGGGGGGGGGGGGGATATGACTGGTCATCTGTCTCTGAATCCTCCCCTGAGGAACTATCAGTAACCAGCAAGACATGCGCTTCATCAGATAGCATTGTCTGCTCTGAAGACCTTGTTTCCACTCTAGATTTTTCCATGACCGTGCCGAATGGCTGATGCATAGGAAGAGTAATTGAATGTACTAAAATTGTTGACAAATTTAACACGTAATAAAAAAATGATGGCATGATATAATTCACATATAAGATGATTGGCTAACCATGGTGGCATTGCAAAATTCACATATATGATGCCTGGCTAGACAAGATGGCATTGCATGATTCACATATACGATAAAGAAACTAAACAGATGGCATTGACACAAAGCATGTCTAAACTAAGCAGATGACATCTTTAATGTATATAGTAAGCAATGCAAGGCACCATATGCATGATATTACCAACATCAGCATGCCAAGTTAGAGCGAAGACCTCATGGGGTAAATAGGAGTGGTCTTCTCCTTCTGAATCCCCCTCAGAATAGTTATCTTCCTTTTGATTATGATCCGAAATGGGTGGAGGGGGGCTGCCTTTGCGCCCACCATGGAACGACGTCTGCATGACATTTTATTGCCACGCAAGGCTCGTCTCTTTTGCTCTACATGATCAGTTCCATTGTGTACAATAACTAGCATGCATAGGAATAAAACATAGTGAGATTATGTAAGGAGTGCATGCACAAATCCAGAGTGATGGTAGGAAACCGTGGATAGACCCAAAACCAATGATAGCAGGCAGATAATAGCTTTAGTTAAAAAATATAGATAATGGCTCCTTTAATGTTTGTTTGCACCCAACATGAAACTCATAGTAGACACCAAAGATTAACCAGATAGTAGACAGATAGTACTGATTGCTGCCCCAATATGTACCCCACAACCATTTAAAAACTCAAGTTTCAGCATTAGTTTGGACCTGACTCGGAGTCTAATAGGTGAACACGACGATAATGTAGCATGTCATCATATTAAGCGACGCATAACGTAAGCAGACACAGAAGAGTGCGATCTCTCTTGCGGACCCGTGTAGTCCTCAAGGTCATCTGCTCAGCTGATGATGGTAATGCAGTTGTCGTGGCTGCCGACGGTGGGGAAGAAGATCTGAGGCGGCGAAAGACAGTCTGGAGAGCGGATCCCTGCTGTGGTGAACCCTTCCGTCGTTGGAGCAGTTGAGCTGGGGTGGAACACAGCGCCGCAGGAGCAGGACAAACCACACAAGGTTTTCTTTAACACATATCTGTAACAGAAGTAATTGAGTAAGGGCTTGCTTGAATTTGAGGATTCTAACAATGCAGGGATAGGAAATAGATGGGAATAGGATAGGAATGCACGTGCAAAATAGAGAATTTAAAAACACAGGATTTCTGCCAATCTGGGTGTTTGATTCACAACAATTGGAAGATCACAGGATGCAAAAAGCATAGTGAGATTAAGTCAAACCATAAGAAAATGTACGGTTATAATGCTATTATGCTACTATCTCTTAGTCTTGTGCTTGATGAATAGGAATATGAAAAGGAGGAGAAGTGGAAATTAGAATTCCTACGGTTTTTCTTTCAAGGAGACACTAAAGGAACAAATCCTACAGTTTTCCTTTGCTCCATTCCTTTGCACCAAATTCATGAAAAGTGGTACCATAGGAAACTTTCCAATTCCGATGTTTTTCATTCACTTTTCCTTTCAAGCACTAGCGATTCTAGTAGGCAGGCTTGAGCAAGGAAAATCCTACACTAAAAAAATGTTTTTGTGCTACTTCTATTACTTTGGACCCAGGCCACTGCCATACTAGCTCAACTCCCAGGCCCATCGACAGATGCACAACTCAAACACACAGAGATAAATAATGATGGCGTTCAAGAGAGTCCATCACAGATAGCTAAGTTGCCTGGTACCTCACTGCTTGTCATATAGTAGGATAAAATAATCATATTTCTCGTTACTACGAGTGCTCAGTGCACAATATATATAACATGTAGAGTAAAAAGAGATGCAACAAGTGTACAACCTCCTTGGCGAAGCCATGTCGATCTCAGCGTGATTGGGTTGGCCGGTGAGGATGCTCCGGTTGACTTGGCTGTCGGAGGAGGGGAAGAAGATCTTAGGCGTCTGGAGATGGAGCCTGAGGTACTGCTCTGCTGTGATGGAGGGTTTCGTCGTTGGAGCAGCTCCGGTGAGTTGTACGACGTCGAGGCTGAAGCAGGACAAGGGAGACAATGAACAACGTTAACCTGAGTGGAATTCTAATAGCATCTCCAATACATGACGTAAAATACATAACCACAAAGTGCTAGATGTAAAATACATCAGCAGCTCATCTCTGAACTTAACTGTCGAAACTGAATTTAACTGTCGAAACTGAACTTAACTGTCGAAACTGAACTTAACTGTCGAAACTGAATTTTGCTGTCGAAACGGAACGCACTAGAAAGGTGAGGCTACACGTCGGTCGACTGACTTTTTCATCTCTGGTCAGTCGATTTTGCAGCCGTTGGATACGAAATCAAGGGCCTGCGGTTCATCTTCAACCTCCACCCCCTGAGCCGCCAGCCACCACCGGCCAAACAGCAGCCCCCCGCCGCCCGCGGCCGGCGGTGCGCCGCCCTGCCCGCCCCGAAAACACTCCCCACCGCCGGTCCGCCGCCGCCCCGACCAT
>NC_041384.1:558162047-558201505 GCF_002162155.2 Triticum dicoccoides | reverse complement strand
CGACTGACCCAAAAGTCGATTCAGTCGACTGAAGTGTAGCTAAATCGGATCAGCATCGCAAGCAAGAGCAAGAGCGAGAGCAGTAGCGCGAGCAAGAGCAATAGCAAGAGCAGACCAGGCAGGGGACCGGGAGCAAGAGCGGAGCAGTAGCGCGAGTGAGAGCTAAAGTAGCAGCAGCTCCTACTGATGTGGACATCATCGCCGAGGGAGCGACGCCGTGGAGGAAGTGGCCGGCGACGCCGCCGTGGATGGAGCCGCACCGTATCGGCTCGGGACCGAGCGCCGGCAGCACCGTGAGATCGAATCAAGAAGAAAATGCGGCGATTAGTGTACAACCTCTTTGGTGGCGCCGATTAGGCCACAGCTTCATCCGAGGAAACGGTGATGATGATGCTCTTCCGGTGGTGCAGGTGAAGACGACGGTGTGGGAATGGAGGTGGCGCGAAAGATGAGGGGAACATTGGGGCAGCTCCTTGGAGGTGGAGGACAGGGTGGCTGAACCGGTGGGATGATGAGATCGACGAAGGATCCTCATCCGGTACGGTGGATGAGGGACGTCGAGGTGTTTTCGTGAACGACGTCGTCGGGGAAGAGGCTCCGGCTGGGTGGCGGACGGAGTAGGGTGTGGGGTTTCATCGCGGGTTTTCGTGGCCTCGGTGTAGGAGTGGGTGGGCGGATGGGATGGCAGTGGGGAACCATGGCTTAGAGACACGCTTGTCCGAAATGTGGGGTAAGTTACGAAAGTACCCCCACCGGTTTGAGGCGGTTCTTTTGGTTCAGGGGTACCACGGGCATTTCGCGTGTCGGGATTTCACAGGAGGTGGGAGTTTTCGCGCGTGTTGTAATTTCGGAATAGCAAGGCGCGGGTTGAGATGGAGGGAGTTATCGGAGCACAACGAGACAAAGATATATCTTAAATATTTTGGGCTAACAAGGTGCGGGTTGAAGAGGCGGGAGTTTCGCAGCACGATAGACAGAGACGCTAGCTTGAATTTTCGGCATAACAAGGCGCGGCTTGAAATTTCGAAAGAACAAGCTTAACGTGTACCCCCAAAAAGACAATTTGCACCTCAACACGCACAACACACACACACACACACACACACACAAACACCATTTAGACTAGAGTAAGGTACACGTGCATTGCACGCATGAGATTTGGCAACCAAATTATGAATAAATACCACATTATAGCATGCAAGCTTTGAGTCATATATGCATGATGTAGATGTTCGTTTAATTCTTATAGTTCATTTCATTCAAAATCATCTAGTTTTTATAAGAAAGCTAATCTATTTTAAGATTTATGGAATTATGCGTCGTAAGACATAAAGTAAAAACAAATAATGGCAAATCATGTAGAAAAACATTTGGGCAATTCTGATACGGAAGATTCTAGAACAAATAAGAAGTGCTTGTATTTTGATGTTTGTGCATTATGCTTAAGTTCAACCATGGAGTCTTCTAGATTATACATGTGGCGAAATCTGGTGGAATCTAGATGATATCCAACGGCCAGTAGTGCTCAAATTTGCCATCTTTGGACCATCGGATTCGCCTCATCCAACGACCATCTTTCAAAGTTAAAGTTACCCGCACACAATATAAAAAAATATAATATATAATATATATAGGGGTATAGATATAGATATGTGATGTGAAAGCCGCCCATCATCTCCAATTAGAATAGTGTGTCCATGCACGGATGCGACGTGGCCAAATGATGTCTGCCATTGATATCTCAAATTCAAATCAGTCTGACCTTGTTCAATGTGTATACATTACAACATGCTCGTTTCCAAACCACACCGCATAGATCTCCGTTATATTCATGCATGCATGGGTTTCAAACATCAGGATCTCTTATTCAAATATTTAAATTCAACTTTACATTGATTATGACCTCACCTATTCTTTTACACCCACACAGTAGTCTTCTCTTTATAATTGTACCAGTAACTTTCTCTCGTGCATGCATGCACACACACTACCAGTCGGCATTATCCATCGCACGCATGCAATCTTTTTCTTCAGGTCGGTCTCCCATGAAGGCACACACCCACACACATCCCCCTCTCCATCATATCGGGCATTCTTTATCTCTCACGCGTGCATGCGCAGCGATCGATGTTCCTCTCTCTCTATATGTGTGTGTATATAGCTAGGTCTTTCATAGTTTTTCACACAAACCGATCAATCGATATATCCAGTGAGGTCTCACCCTCTTTCCCACGTCCACATCGATCAATCTATACCTCTCTATATAGGATTAACATATATAGCTAATACACCCACATTAATTATATATCCAACATCCCCCTCTCATCATCCATGCCTTCCGCTTCATCTCTCAGACGCGTGCACAATGGCGAAGACAGGGGGCAGTAAGGGTCTTGCCCCCCTCCCCCCTAACATATCACTATATATCGAGGCTAATATGAATGTGATCATTAGACAATTGCTACTAAAAATGGTTTAAGTTCATGAATTGACCCTCCTCTTAAAGGATTAGCAATGCTTGGCCCTCTAGCTCATTTATTTTTCATGGCTCCGCCACTGCGCGCAACAGCGCACGTGTTCGCCCCCTCTCTCTAAATATCGATCTCGCACTTGTGCATTCCTTCATAGTCTCCCTCCACTCGGCCCCTCACACCATCTTCTAGCCCCCCATCGGATTTTGCCACATGTACAATCTAGCAGACTCCATGGTTGAACTTAAGCATAATGTACAAACCTCAAAACAACAGTGGTTCTCTTTTGTTCTAGAATCTTCCGTATCATAACTGCCCAAACTTTTTTTAGTTGAATTGCCATTATTTGTTTTTACTTTATGCTTTACAATGCACAATTCCATGAATCATAAAATAGATTAAGGGCTTCTTTGATTCAAAGGATTCTCAAAGGAATTTTGGAGGATTCTAATCATTAGGAATTTTTCCTATCCTGGTTGTTTGATTCGTAGGATTGTAAACCATAGGAATTTTTCCATATGATTCATTTACACTAGATTTCATAGGAAACATCTCATCTACTCAAACCTCTTTGAAAGAATTCTGCGTTTTTCTATGCATAATAAAACACTCGTACAATCCTGTAGGATTCAAGACGACATTCCACTATAATCCCATGTTTTTCCTATTCCCCCGTTCTTAGATTTTTTATAAAAACTAATTGATTTTGAATGAGATGAACTATAAGAATTAAACGAAGGGATACATCAGGCATATATGACTCAGAGCTCACATGCTACAGTGTGGTATTTATTCATAATTTAGTTGCAAAATCTGATGCGTGCAATGCACGTGTACCTTACTAGTACTTCGAGTATGTGCAAAACACGTAAATTAGAATACCAATGGCACGCTACACAGTGTCTCTCTTACAGTTCATGAAGCCACGTGACACATGTGAAGGCGTTGTCGCGACCTCCTTGCGTGGATTGATCACAGTGACGTGTTGTTGGTTCCAGAAGAATGTACCCGTCCTCCCTGAGCCATACTGGTGGCACATGCACGAAGCGAAGATGTGCACGCACGCCATGCACGCACTCATTCCCTCGCACGCACACGCGGGTACATGGGCGGACGCAATTTTGTACCAAGATCCACCCCATGTGATAATTTGATGCGTGTAAAGTCGTTCACTTCATTGATGGTCAATTAATACAGTGCATGCAAATTGAGTGGACGTGAGGGCGGAAGAAAGACATTATTACTCCACTGCGCGCATGCGAGTAGTTAAATCGTGGGTTGCTAGTAGTACTTCCATTGGTCTCCTTCGTATTTTGTGCCAATTTTTTACAGTAACATAATATTTACGCATTTGAGCAGTGTAGTACTTGAAATTTATGTTCCGCTAAACTCACCGGGAGCCGTTTCGGGCCTCGAAACCAAAACCATCAATTAATCTTTACCTTGTTCGCATCACATTCGAAAGCCTGCTCACACCTACTAGTACGTACCAAACCTAAACGTGTTCTCACTATGCAGGGATTAGTACTAGTGCTAGTACTTAGGTTATAAAAAAGGGAACTACCTAACCGAAAATTACTCTACCTTTCCTCCTCATAAGTGCTTCTTCTTCGTCAGTCGTTGCCATGGCCGATGAGCAGAGCTCTAGGTCGAGAACTACTCGTAACAAGGGAGCGGCAACCAAGGCTGCGGAAAAAAAAGAGGGCTCGCCGCCACGCAGAGACCTCGAAGATCTCTCATGGGCAGGCGATGGCTCCCAGGAGCGCCCTAGTCGTGGAGGCGAACATGCCGAGTCGGCGGAGCTGGAGTCATTATCCCTCGACGGCATGCCCGATCAGCTCAATAAAGACCTCAATAAGCAGAAGGAGTTCATCCAAGGCTTGATGGAGTTGTTGAAGGAGAGCCTCGACGACATGCCCGCTGAGCTCAATCAGCAAGGGGAGTTGACCGCTGGCTTGGTGATGCTGCTGAAGAAGAGCATTGCCTCGGAGAAGAAGGCGACCGGCGAAATCCTGCGACTTCAGGAGGACAAGGCGAAGCTCTGCCACGAGATCGACCTGTTGAAGGAGAAGAACGCCGGCTAGAAGAAGTTGCATGAGAATAGTAGTTCCTCGATGAAGATGCTGCAGGCCCTCGTCATGGAACAGAAAGAGGAGTTGGCGAAGCTCCGCATTGAGCACCCGCCTGCTGTCAAGGTACGTAATGCGGCCGTGGAACAGATGATGAAGGCTCGCATCGAGAAATCCCGCATCATGGACGGAATGAAGAAGATGGCGGAGGAGACGCGCAAGGAGATGGAGGTCGTGGAGGCGATGAAGTAGCAGTTACGACTCCGCGGCGAATTAGATCATTTGGGGTGATAATCTTCCTTCTTCTTTTGCTCATGTGTTTCATCTTTTCCTTCGGGTGTTTCGGCGCACGTGTCACGTTCTCTGCAAGGCATGAATAGAACAATGTTTTTTAAGGGAATGAATAGAACAATGCTAACAATGAGATGACTAGCAAATTAGATCACTTTTTGTCGCCATATGGCACTGGGCTGCCGTGTTTTGTGCTCCTCCATCGCAGTACTACTCTAGTGGAAAACTTGAGTATACCGCACGATTCTTTGCTCCTCCTCGATCAGGTTGTCGCGCATTTATACGAGCAGTCAAATCACAAGGCCCCGCCTTCCAGCAGTAATGAGCCATCAAATCACAAAGGCCCTCGCCTCTCGTGAAACCGACCAAGCTAGACTGCCCCGCCCTCTAGCCTTTTAAAAAATGTATACTTTTGTACAACAGTAGTATCGATGGATTGCGCCATGGAGCAAAACTTGAAATTAAAAAAAGGTGGTACATATAGAGAGCGCTCGTCGCCAAATTATGCATATAGTACTGTTAAAAAGGCTAGTCACAATAATGGTGTCCAGCACAACCCACCCCTCAAATAAAACTAAGAGGGTGCTTGGATAGGTTTTAGTCCCATGACTAAAAGTAGTGGGACTAAAACATGCTAGCCTCACCCATGCTTGGATCCAAATACTAAAAAGGCTAAAATCAAGTTAATGAGCATTTATTATCCTCCAAGCCCTCCAATCCAAAACTCGCCTGTGTTAAAGGAGAGGAGTTAAATGAGTAAAGAGAGGACTAATCCACATTTTAGTAGGGGTACCCCTGACTAAAAAAATAGTCGCAAGACTAGTTTTAGCCCCTCTTTAGTCAGGGGTGCTTGGAACTTTAGCCTCTTAAAGAGACTATTTTTAGTCAGACTAAAATAAGTCCCTTGGATCCAAGCACCCTCTAAGCATCCTGGAATTCTTTGACAAAACTAAGCACCCTGAAATTCTTTGAAAACTAAACTGCTGGTTATATGATGTTGGCCATATATATTGTACATATATAATGTGAAGAAATGAGTGGTAGTACTATACCAACTAAAAGATGAAATGTAAGAAATACTAGTATGTACGCACTGAAGAGTTAAAGTAACGAGAAGAAACATAACATAGTTCTGCTGGGGGCTCAGCACAACACACCCCTCAAATTAAATTAAGCACACCTGAAATTAAACTTTGCAACTATTCCGGTAGACACTGCATTAGAACCACCATGAGCAACAAAACTGCCACCTTACTCGGAGTCCTCGTCCACGTCCTCGACTTTGTCCTTGTCCCTCTTCCTCTTGGCCGATACTTCTTTGCTTGAACCGCACACTTGGTTGTTGCTCTTCATCCAACCGTTGTAGATATTGAAGCAAAGGTAGCCATCCATTGCAGCATAGTGGATGTGGTCTATATCTAGTACATTCCGCTGCCATGCATGATGATGAAACATGTATGGAGGTTTCTCCAGTTTACCATACGAAGGATGAACCATGGCTCCTGCCAGGGTCAGCATTGAAGGCTGACGAGAGGACACCAGCCGATTATTCTGGAGGTCGAAGGTGTTGCCTACAACGAGGCCTATTCGATGCAGGACTTCTTTGTCATTACCAAAGTCTACACCCAAGCACCGGTCCACCCACATATCAAATTATCAAAGTACCGAACGTGAATCATATGAACATGATGAAAACTAGCTTGACGATAATTCCCATGTTTCCTCGAGAGCGTTTTCCTTTATATAAGAGTTTGTCTAGGCTTGTCCTTTGCTACAAAAAGGATTGGGCCATCTTGCTGCACCTTATTCACTTTCATTACTTGTTACCCGTTAAAAATTACCTTATCACAAGACTATCTGTTACCGACAATTTCAGTGCTTGCAGAGAATACCTTACTGAAAACTACTTATCATTTCCTTCTGCTCCTCGTTGGGTGTCCGACACTCTTACTTATTGAAAGGACTATGATAGATCTCTTATACTTGTGGGTCATTAGTATGTTACTTGCCCCGAGATTCGATCATCAGTATCTAAATACCTAGTTCAATCTCATTACCGACAAGTCTCTTTACTCATTTCGTAATGCATCATCCCGCAACTAACTCATTAGTCACATTGCTTGCAAGGCTTATATTGATGTGCATTACCGAGAGGGCCCAGAGATACCTCTCCGACAATCGGAGTGAAAATCCTAATCTTGATCTATGCCAACTCAACAAACACCATCAGAGACACCTGTAGAGCACCTTTATAATCACCAAGTTACGTTGTGATGTTTGGTAGCACATAAAGTGTTCCTCTGGTATTCAGGAGTTACATGTGTTGGAAATATGCCCTAGAGGCAATAATAAAATGGTTATTATATTTCCTTGTTCATGATAATTGTCTATTATTCATGCTATAATTGTATTATCCAGAAACCGTAATACATGTGTGAATACATAGACCACAATGTGTCCCTAGTGAGCCTCTAGTTGACTAGCTCGTTGATCAACAGATAGTCATGGTTTCCTGGCTATAGACATGGGAATGTCATTGATAATGGGATCACATCATTAGGAGAATGATGTGATGGACAAGACCCAATCCTAAGCTTAGCTCAAAGATCGTGTAGTTCGTTTGATGTAGCTTTTCTGAATGTCAAGTATCATTTCCTTAGACCATGAGATTGTGCAACTCCCAGATACCGTAGGAGTGCTTTGGGTGTGCCAAACGTCACAACGTAACTGGGTGACTATAAAGGTACATTACAGGTGTCTCCGAAAGTGTCTGTTGGGTTGGCACGAATCGAGACTGGGATTTGTCACTCCGTATGACGAAGAGGTATCTCTGGGCCCACTCGGTAATGCATCATCATAATGATATCAAAGTGATCAAGTGGTTGATCACGGGATCATGCATTACGGTATGAGTAAAGTGACTTGCCGGTAATGAGACTGAACAAGGTATTGGGATACCGACGATCGAGTCTCGGGCAAGTAACGTACCGATTGACAAAGGGAATTGTATACGGGGTTGCTTGAATCCTCGACATCGTGGTTCATCCGATGAGATCATCGAGGAGCATGTGGGAGCCAACATGGGTATCCAGATCCCGTTGTTGGTTATTGGCCGGAGAGCCATCTCGGTCATGTCTACGTGTCTCCCGAACCCGTAGGGTCTACACACTTAAGGTTCGGTGACGCTAGGGTTGTAGAGATATGAGTGTGCAGTAATCTGAAAGTTGTTCGGAGTCCCGGATGAGATCCTGGACGTCACGAGGAGTTCCGGAATGGTCCGGAGGTGAAGAATTATATATAGGAAGTGTAGTTTCGGCCATCGGGAAAGATTCGGGGTCACCGGTATTGTATCGGGACCACCGGATGGGTCCCGGGGGTCCACCGGGTGGGGCCACCCATCCTGGAGGGCCCCGTATGCTGAAGTGGGGAGGGAACCAGCCCCTAGTGGGCTGGTGCGCCCCCCCCCCTTGCCCCCCCTGCGCCTAGGGTTGGAAACCCTAGGGTGGGGGGCGCCTCCACTTGCCTTGGGGGGCAAGCCTCCCCCTTGGCCGCCGCCCCCCAAGGAGATCCCATCTCCTAGGGCCGGCGCCCCCCTAGGGGGCCTATATAAAGGGGGGAGGGAGGGCAGCCGCACCAGAAGTCTTGGCGCCTCCCTCTCCCCTGCTACACCTCTCCCTCTCGCAGAAGCTCGGCGAAGCCCTGCTGCGATCATTGCTGCATCCACCACCACGCCGTCGTGCTGCTGGATCTTCATCAACCTCTCCTTTCCCCTTGCTGGATCAAGAAGGAGGAGACGTCATCCGCTCCGTACGTGTGTTGAACGCGGAGGTGCCGTCCGTTCGACACTTGGTCATCGGTGATTTGGATCACGGCGAGTACGACTCCATCATCCCCGTTCTCTTGAACGCTTCCGCCCGCGATCTACAAGGGTATGTAGATGCACTCTCCTCTGGTTGCTAGTTGACTCCATAGATTGATCTTGGTGAAATGTAGGATTTTTTGTTTTGTTTTCTGCAACGTTCCCCAACAGTGGCATCATGAGCTAGGTCTATGCGTAGTTCTCTTTGCACGAGTAGAACACAATTTGTTGTGGGTGTAGATGTTGTCAACTTTCTTGCCGCTACTAGTCTTATTTTGCTTCGGCGGTATTGTGGGATGAAGCGGCCCGGACCGACCTTACACGTACGCTTATATGAGACAGGTTCCACCGACTGACATGCACTAGTTGCATAAGGTGGCTAGCGGGTGTCTATCTCTCCCACTTTAGTTGGAGCAGATTCGACGAAAAGGGTCCTTATGAAGGGTAAATAGAAGTTGACAAATCACGTTGTGGCTTTTACGTAGGTAAGAAAACGTTCTTGCTAGAACCCTATTGCAGCCACGTAAAAACTTGCAACAACAATTATAGGACGTCTAACTTGTTTTTGCAGCAAGTGTCATGTGATGTGATATGGCCAAAGTTGTGATGAATGATGAATGATATATATGTGATGTATGAGATGATCATGCTCTTGTAATAGGAATCACGACTTGCATGTCGATGAGTATGACAACCGGCAGGAGCCATAGGAGTTGTCTTTATTTATTTATGACCTGTGTGTCAACATAAACGTCATGTAATTACTTTACTTTATTGCTAAAGCGTTAGCCATAGTAGTAGAAGTAATAGTTGATGTGACAACTTCAAGAAGACACGATGATGGAGATCATGGTGTCATGCCGGTGACAACGATGATCATGGAGCCCCGAAGATGGAGATCAAAGGAGCAAATGATATTGGCCATATCATGTCACTATTTCATTGCATGTGATGTTTATCATGTTTTACATCTTATTTGCTTAGAACGACGGTAGCTTAAATAAGATGATCCCTCGTAAATTTTCAAGAAAGTGTTCCCCCTAACTGTGCACCGTTGCGAAGGTTCGTTGTTTCGAAGCACCACGTGATGATCGGGTGTGATAGATTCTAACTTCGAATACAACGGGTGTAAGCCAGATTTACACACGCAATACACTTAGGTTGACTTGATGAGCCTAGCATGTACAGACATGGCCTCGGAACACAGAAGACCGAAAGGTCGAGCATGAGTCGTATAGAAGATACGATCAACATGAAGACGTTCACCGATGTTGACTAGTCCGTCTCACGTGATGATCGGACACGGCCTAGTTAACTCGGATCATGTTATACTTAGATGACTGGAGGGATGTCTATCTGAGTGGGAGTTCATTGAATAATTTGATTAGATGAACTTAATTATCATGAACTTAGTCTAAAATCTTTACAATATGTCTTGTAGATCAAATGGCCAATGTTGTCCTCAACTTTAACGCGTTCCTAGAGAAAACCAAGCTGAAAGATGATGGCAGCAACTATACAGACTGGGTCCGGAACCTGAGGATCATCCTCATAGCTGCCAAGAAAGATTATGTCCTAGAAGCACCGCTAGGTGACGCACCCGTCCCACAGAACCAAGACATTATGAACGCTTGGCAGACACGTGCTGATGATTACTCCCTCGTTCAGTGCGGCATGCTTTACAGCTTAGAACCGGGGCTCCAAAAGCGTTTTGAGCGATACGGAGCATATGAGATATTCGAAGAGCTGAAAATGGTTTTCCAAGCTCATGCCCGGGTCGAGAGATATGAAGTCTCCGACAAGTTCTTCAGCTGTAAGATGGAGAAAAATAGTTCTGTTAGTGAGCACATACTCAGAATGTCTGGGTTGCATAACCTCTTGACTCAGCTGGGAGTTAATCTCCCGGATGACGCGGTCATTGACAGAATCCTTCAGTCGCTTCCACCGAGCTACAAGAGCTTTGTGATGAACTTCAATATGCAGGGGATGGAAAAGACCATTCCTGAGGTATATTCAATGCTGAAATCAGCAGAGGTAGAAGTCAAAAAGGAACATCAAGTGTTGATGGTGAATAAAACCACTAAGTTCAAGAAAGGCAAGGGTAAGAAGAACTTCAAGAAGGACGGCAAGGGAGTTGCCGCGCTCGGTAAGCAAGCTGCCGGGAAGAACCAAAGAATGGACCCAAGCCCGAGACTGAGTGCTTTTATTGCAAGGGAAGTGGTCACTGGAAGCGGAACTGCCCCAAATACTTAGCGGACAAGAAGGCCGGCATCACGAAAGGTATATGTGATATACATGTAATTGATGTGTACCTTACCAGTACTCGTAGTAGCTCCTGGGTATTTGATACCGGTGCAGTTGCTCACATTTGTAACTCAAAGCAGGAGATGCAGAATAAGCGGACACTGGCAAAGGACGAGGTGACGATGCGCGTCGGGAATGGTTCCAAGGTCGATGTGATCGCCGTCGGCACGCTACCTCTACATTTACCTACGGGATTAGTTTTAAACCTCAATAATTGTTATTTAGTGCCAGCTTTGAGCATGAACATTGTATCAGGATCTCGTTTAATACGAGATGGCTACTCATTTAAATCCGAGAATAATGGTTGTTCTATTTATATGAGGGATATGTTTTATGGTCATGCTCCGATGGTGAATGGTTTATTCTTAATGAATCTCGAGCGTAATGCTACACATATTCATAGTGTGAGTACCAAAAGATGTAAGGTTGATAATGATAGTCCCACATACTTGTGGCGCTGCCGCCTTGGTCACATAGGTGTCAAACGCATGAAGAAGCTCCATGCAGATGGACTTTTAGAGTCTCTTGATTACGAATCATTTGACACGTGCGAACCATGCCTCATGGGTAAAATGACCAAGACTCCGTTCTCAGGAACAATGGAGCGAGCAACCAACTTATTGGAAATCATACATACTGATGTGTGCGGTCCAATGAGTGTTGAGGCTCGCGGTGGCTATCGTTATGTTCTCACCCTCACTGATGACTTGAGTAGATATGGGTATGTCTACTTAATGAAACACAAGTCTGAGACCTTTGAAAAGTTCAAGGAATTTCAGAGTGAGGTTGAGAATCAACATGACAGGAAAATCAAGTTCTTGCGATTAGATCGTGGGGGAGAATACTTGAGTCACGAATTTGGCACACACTTAAGAAAATGTGGAATAGTTTCATAACTCACGCCGCCTGGAACACCTCAGCGTAATGGTGTGTCCGAACATTGTAATTGCACTCTATTAGATATGGTGTGATCTATGATGTCTCTTACCGATTTACCGCTGTCATTTTGGGGCTATGCTTTAGAGACTGCCGCATTCACTTTAAATAGGGCTCCATCGAAATCCGCTGAGACGACACCATATGAATTTTGGTTTGGGAAGAAACCTAAGCTGTAGTTTCTAAAAGTTTGGGGATGCGATGCTTATGTCAAGAAACTTCAACCTGAAAAGCTCGAACCCAAGTCGGAAAAATGCGTCTTCATAGGATACCCTAAAGAAACTGTTGGGTATACCTTCTACCTCAGATCCGAAGGCAAGATCTTTGTTGCCAAGAATGGGTCCTTTCTAGAGAAAGAGTTTCTCTCAAAAGAAATAAGTGGGAGGAAAGTAGAACTTGATGAAGTATTACCTCTTGAACCGGTAAGTGGCGCAGCTCAAGAAAATGTTCCTAAGGTGCCTGCACCGACTAGAGAGGAAGTTAATGATGATGATCATGAAGCTTCAGATTAAGTTACTACTGAACTTCGTAGGACCACAAGGACACGTTCCACACCAGAGTGGTATGGCAATCCTGTCTTGGAAATCATGTTGTTAGACAACGGTGAACCTTCGAACTATGAAGAAGCGATGGCGGGCCCGGATTCCGACAAATGGCTGGAAGCCATGAAATCCGAGATAGGATCCATGTATGAAAACGAAGTGTGGACTTTGACTGACTTGCCCGATGATCGGCGAGCCATAGAAAATAAATGGATCTTTAAGAAGAAGACAGACGCGGATGGTAATGTGACCATCTATAAAGCTCGGCTTGTCGCTAAGGGTTATCGACAAGTTCAAGGGGTTGACTATGATGAGACTTTCTCACCCGTAGCGAAGCTGAAGTCTGTCCGAATCATGTTAGCAATTACCGCATTCTATGATTATGAGATATGGCAAATGGACGTCAAAACGGCATTCCTTAATGGTTTCCTTAAGGAAGAATTGTATATGATGCAGCCGGAAGGTTTTGTCAATCCTAAGAATGTTGACAGGGTGTGCAAGCTCCAACGCTCGATTTATGGGCTGGTGCAAGCATCTCAGAGTTGGAACATTCGTTTTGATGAGATGATCAAAGCGTTTGGGTTTATGCAGACTTATGGAGAAGCCTGCGTTTACAAGAAAGTGAGTGGGAGCTCTGTAGCATTTCTCATATTATATGTAGATGACATACTTTTGATGGGAAATGATATAGAACTTTTGGACAGCATTAAGGCCTACTTGAATAAGAGTTTTTCAATGAAGGACCTTGGAGAAGCTGCTTATATATTAGGCATCAAGATCTATAGAGATAGATCAAGACGCCTCATAGGTCTTTCACAAAGCACATACCTTGATAAGATATTGAAGAAGTTCAATATGGATCAGTCTAAGAAGGGGTTCTTGCCTGTGTTGCAAGGTGTGAAATTGAGCTCAGCTCAATGTCCGACCACGGCAGAAGATATAGAAGAGATGAGTGTCATCCCCTATGCCTCAGCCATAGGGTCTATTATGTATGCCATGCTGTGTACCAGACCTGATGTAAACCTTGCCGTAAGTTTGGTAGGAAGGTACCAAAGCAATCCCGGCAAGGAACACTGGACAGCGGTCAAGAATATCCTGAAGTACCTGAAAGGGACTAAGGACATGTTTCTCGTTTATGGAGGTGACGAAGAGCTCGTCGTAAAGGGTTACGTCGACGCTAGCTTCGACACAGATCTGGAAGACTCTAAGTCACAAACCGGATACATGTATATTTTGAATGGTGGGGCAGTAAGCTGGTGCAGTTGCAAGCAAAGCGTTGTGGCGGGATCTACATGTGAAGCAGAGTACATGGCAGCCTCGGAGGCAGCACATGAAGTAGTCTGGGTGAAGGAGTTCATTACCGACCTAGGAGTCATACCCAATGCGCCGGGGCCGATGACTCTCTTCTGTGACAACACTGGAGCTATTGCCCTTGCCAGGGAGCCCAGGTTTCACACGAAGACCAGGCATATCAAATGTCGCTTCAACTCCATTCATGTAAGTGTTCAAAATGGAGACATAGAAATTTGTAAAGTACATACGGACCTGAATGTAGCAGGTCCGTTGACTAAACCTCTCCATAGAGCAAAACATGATCAACACCAGAATTCCATGAGTGTTTGATTCATCACAATGTAACTAGATGATTGACTCTAGTGCAAGTGGGAGACTGTTGGAAATATGCCCTAGAGTCAATAATAAAATGATTATTATATTTCCTTGTTCATGATAATTGTCTATTATTCATGCTATAATTGTATTATCCGGAAACCGTAATACATGTGTGAATACATGACCACAATGTGTCCCTAGTGAGCCTCTAGTTGACTAGCTCGTTGATCAATAGATAGTCATGGTTTCCTGGCTATAGACATGGGAATGTCATTGATAACGGGATCACATCATTAGGAGAATGATGTGATGGACAAGACCCAATCCTAAGCTTAGCTCAAAGGTCGTGTAGTTCGTTTGCTGTAGCTTTTCTGAATGTCAAGTATCATTTCCTTAGACCATGAGATTGTGCAACTCCCGGATACCGTAGGAGTGCTTCGGGTGTGCCAAACGTCACAACGTAACTGGGTGACTATAAAGGTACATTACAGGTGTCTCCGAAAGTGTCTGTTGGGTTGGCACGAATCGAGACTGGGATTTGTCACTCCGTATGACGGAGAGGTATCTCTGGGCCCACTCGGTAATGCATCATCATAATGAGCTCAAAGTGATCAAGTGGTTGATCATGGGATCATGCATTACGGTACGAGTAAAATGACTTGCCGGTAACGAGACTGAACAAGGTATTGGGATATCGACGATCGAGTCTCGGGCAAGTAACGTACTGATTGACAAAGGGAATTGTATATGGGGTTGCTTGAATCCTTGACATCGTGGTTCATCCGATGAGATCATCGAGGAGCATGTGGGAGCCAACATGGGTATCCAGATCCCGCTGTTGGTTATTGGCCGGAGAGCCGTCTCAGTCATGTCTACATGTCTCCCGAACCCGTAGGGTCTACACACTTAAGGTTCGGTGATGCTAGGGTTGTAGAGATATGAGTATGCAGTAATCCAAAAGTTGTTCGGAGTCCCGGATGAGATCCTGGACGTCACGAGGAGTTCCAGAATGGTCCGGAGGTGAAGAATTATATATAGGAAGTGTAGTTTCGGCCATCGGGAAAGATTCGGGGTCACCGGATGGGTCCCGGGGGTCCACCGGGTGGGGCCACACATCCCGGAGGGCCTTGTGGGCTGCAGTGGGGAGTGAACCAGCCCCTAGTGGGCTGGTGCGCCCCCCCTTGGGCCCCCCTACACCTAGGGTTGGAAACCCTAGGGTGGGGGGCGCCTCCACTTGCCTTGGGGGGCAAGCCTCACCCTTGGCCGCTGCCCCCCCAAGGAGATCCCATCTCCTAGGGTCGGCGCCGCCCCCAGGGGGCCTATATAAAGGGGGGAGGGAGGGCAGCCGCACCAGAAGTCTTGGCGCCTCCCTCTCCCCTGCTACACCTCTCCCTCTCGCAGAAGCTCGGCGAAGCCCTGCTGCGATCATTGCAGCATCCACCACCACACCGTCGTGCTGCTGGATCTTCATCAACCTCTCCTTCCCCCTTGCTGGATCAAGAAGGAGGAGACGGCATCCGCTCCGTACATGTGTTGAACGCGGAGGTGCCGTCCGTTCGGCACTTGGTCATCGGTGATTTGGATCACGGCGAGTACGACTCCATCATCCCCGTTCTCTTGAACGCTTCCGCTCGCGATCTACAAGGGTATGTAGATGCACTCTCCTCTCGTTGCTAGTTGACTCCATAGATTGATCTTGGTGAAACATAGGAATTTTTTTGTTTTCTGCAACGTTCCCCAACAACATGATCTCATAGTCATAGGAACATGTATAAGTTATGGAGAAAGCAATAGCAACAAACTAAACGATCATCGTGCTAAGCTAATGGAATGGGTCAAGTCAATCACATCATTCTCTAATGATGTGATCCCGTTAATCAAATGACAACTTATGTCTATGGCTAGGAAACTTAACCATCTTTGATTCAACGAGCTAGTCAAGTAGAGGCATACTAGTGACACTCTGTTTGTCTATGTATTCACACATGTACTAAGTTTCCGGTTAATACAATTCTAGCATGAATAATAAACATTTATCATGATATAAGGAAATATAAATAACAACTTTATTATTGCCTCTAGGGCATATTTCCTTCATTAAACACATACGTAGAAAGATAGGTCTAATCATTTCAGCAAAGCGCTCAAAATCCTCATCATCCTTTTTCTTGGATGGTTTAGGAGGAAAAGGCATGGGTTTTTGAACCCATGGTTCTCTTTCTTTACCATGCTTCCTAGCAACAAAGTCTCTCTTATCATAATGTTGATTCTTTGATTGTGGGTTATCAAGATCAATAGCAGGTTCAATCTCTACATCATTGTTATTGCTAGGTTGAGCATCAATATGAACATCATCATTAACATTATCACTAGGTTCATGTTCATTACCGGATTGTGTTTTAGCATCAGAAATAGAAATATCATTGGGATTCTCAGGTGTTTCAACAATAGGTTCACTAGAAGCATGCAAAGTCCTATCATTTTTCTTTTTCTTATTCTTAGAAGAACTAGGTGCATCAACATTAGTTCTTTGAGAATCTTGCTCAATTCTCTTAGGGTGGCCCTCAGGATACAAAGGTTCCTGAGTCATTTTACCCCCTCTAGTCACAAATCTAACAATATTATCATTTTTCTTATTATTTAATTCATTGAGCAAATCATTCTGAGCTTGAAGCACTTGTTCTACTTGAGTGGTAACCATAGAAGCAAGTTTACTAATAATTTTAAGTTCACCTTTAACTCTAGACATATAATTGTTGGGGATCGTAGCAGAAATTTTAAAAAAATTCTACGCATCACCAAGATCAATCTATGGAGTAATCTAGCAACAAGGGGAAGGGGAGTGCATCTACATACCCTTGTAGATCGCTAAGCGGAAGCGTTCAAGAGAACGGGGTTGATGGAGTCGTACTCATCGTGATCCAAATCACCGATGATCCTAGCGCCGAACGGACGGCACCTCCACGTTCAACACACGTACGGAACGGAGACGTCTCCCGCGCCTTGATCCAGCAAGGAGGAGGGAGAGGTTGAGGAAGAGAGTCCAACAACAGCACGATGGCGTGGTGGTGATGGAGTGGCAGTTCTCCAGCAGGGCTTCGCCAAGCCCACGCGGAGGAGGAGAGGTATTGGAGGGGAGGGGCTGCGCCAGGTGCAAGGGTATGGCCGCCCTCCCACCCCTCCACTATTTATAGGTGGGGAGAGAGGGGTCTGGCCCCCCTAGATCCCATCTAGGGTTGGGGGCGGCGGCCAAGGGGGGAGGAGTGCCTCCCAAGTCAAGTGGAGGCCCTTCCCCTTAGGGTTTCCCCTCTCCCATGCGCATGGGCCTTGGGGGGGTTGGTGCCCCTGGCCCATTAAGGCTAGGGAGCCCCCCTACAGCCCATGCTACTATATTGGACATGGTGGAACATTTTCTGGACCTCCGGACCCCTCCGGAATCCTCCGGAACCTTCCGGAAGCTTCCCGGTACAATACCGAAAAAACCGAACTTTTCCTGGAACCCGAACAACAACTTTCCATATATAAATCTTTACCTCCGGACCATTCCGGAACTCCTCGTGACGTCCGGGATCTCATCCGGGACTCCGAACAACATTCGGTAATCACATACAAGTCTTCCTAATAACCCTAGCGTCATCAGACCTTAAGTGTGTAGACCCTACGGGTTCGGGAACCATGCAGACATGACCGAGACAACTCTCCGGTCAATAACCAACAGCGGGATCTAGATACCCATGTTGGCTCCCACATGCTCCACGATGATCTCATCGGATGAACCACGAAGTCAAGGATTCAATCAATCCCGTATACAATTCCCTTTGTCTATCGGTACGATACTTGCCCGAGATTCGATCGTCGGTATCCCGATACCTCATTCAATCTTGTTACCGGCAAGTCTCTTTACTCATTACGTAACACATCATCCCGTGATCAACTCCTTGGTCACATTGTGCACATTATGATGATGTCCTACCGAGTGGGCCCAGAGATACCTCTCCGTTACACGGAGTGACAAATCCCAGTCTCGATTCGTGCCAACCCAACAGACACTTTCGGAGATACCCGCAGTGCACCTTTATAGCCACCCAGTTACGTTGTGATGTTTGGTACACCCAAAGCATTCCTACGGTATCCGGGAGTTGCACAATCTCATGGTCTAAGGAAATGATAGTTGACATTAGAAAAGCTTTAGCATACGAACTACAGAATCTTGTGCTAGGCTTAGGATTGGGTCTTGTCCATCACATCATTCTTCTAATGATGTGATCCTGTCATCAACGACATCCAATGCCCATGGTCAGGAAACTATAACCATCTATTGATCAACGAGCTAGTCAACTAGAGGCTTACTAGGGACATGGTGTTGTCTATGTATCCACACATGTATCTGAGTTTCCTATCCATACAATCATAGCATGGATAATAAACGATTATCATGAACAAGGAAATATAATAATAACTAATTTATTATTGCCTCTAGGGCATATTTCCAACAGTCTCCCACTTGCACTAGAGTCAATAATCCAGTTCACATTGCTATGTGATTAACACTCAAGGTCACATCCCCATGTGACTAACACCCAAGGAGTTTACTAGAGTCAATAATCTAGTTCACATTACCATGTGATCAACACTCAATGAGTTCTGGGTTTGATCATGTTATGCTTGTGAGAGATGTTATAGTCAACGGGTCTGAACCTTTCAGATCCGTGTGTGCTTTACAAATCTCTATGTCATCTTGTAGATGCAGCTACCACGCTCTATTTGGAGCTATTCCAAATAACTGTTCTACTATACGAATCCGGTTTACTACTCAGAATCATCCAGATTAGTGTCAAAGATTGCATCGGCGTAACCCTTTACGATGAACTCTTTTACCACCTCCATAATCGAGAAAATTCCTTAGTCCACTAGTTACTAAGGATAACCTTGACCGTTGTCCTGTGATCCATTCCTAGATCACACTTGTACCCCTTAACTGACTCATGGCTTGGCACACTTCAGGTGCGGTACACAACATAGCATACTTTAGAGCCTACGTCTAAAGCATAGGGGACGACCTTCATCCTTTCTCTCTATTCTGCCATGGTCAGGTCTTGAGTTTTACTCAATACTCATACCTTATAACACAGCCGAGAACTCCTTCTTTGCCGATCTATTTTTGAACTCCTTCAAAATTTTGTCATGGTATGTGTTCGTTTGAAAGTACTATTAAGCGATTTTGATCTATCCTTATAGATCTTGATGCTCAATGTTCAAGTAGCTTAATCCAGGTTTTCCATTGAAAAACACTTTTCAAATAACCCTATGTGCTTTCCAGAAACTCTACATCATTTCTGATCAACAACATCTACTCATCAGAAATTCTATAGTGCTCCCACTCACTTCTTTGGAAATACAAGTTTCTCATAAACTTTGTATAAACCCAAAATCTTTGATCATCTCATCAAAGTGTACATTCCAACTCCGAGATGCTTACTCTAGTCCTTAGAAGGGTTGCTGGAGTTTTGCATACTTGTTAGCATCTTTCAGGATTGACAAAACCTTCTGGATGTATCACATACAACCTTTCCTCAAGAAAAACATCGAGGAAACAATGTTTTGACATCCTATCTGCAAGATTTCATAAATAATGCAGTAACTGCTAACATAATTCCAACAGACTCTTAGCATCGCTACGAGTGAGAAAGTCTCATTGTAGCCAACTCCTTCAACTTGTCGGGAAACATATTAACGACAAGTCGAGCTTTCATAATGGTGACACTTACCATCATTGTCCGTCTTCCTTTTAAAATCCATCTGCACCCAATGGCCTTACGACCATCAAGTAGTTCTTTCAAAGTCTATACTTTGTTTTATACATGGATACTTTCTCGGATTTTATGGCCTCGAGCCATTCGTCGGAATCCGAGCCCACCATCGCTTCTCCATAGCTCGTAGGTTCATTGTTGTCTAGCAACATGACTTCCAAGACAGGATTGCGTACCACTCTGAAGTAGTACACATCCTTTTCGACCTATGAGGTTTGGTAGTGACTTGATCCGAAGTTTCATGATTACTATCATAAGCTTCCACTTCAATTGGTGTAGGTGCCACAGGAACAACTTCCTGTGCCCTGCTACACACTAGTTGAAGTGACGGTTCAATAACCTCATCAAGTCTCCACCATCCTCCCACTCACTTCTTTTGAGAGAAACTTTTCCTAGAGAAAGGACCCGTTTCTAGAAACAATCACTCTTGCTTCCAGATCTGAAATAGGAGGTACACCCAACTATTTTTGGGTATTCTATGAAGATGCATTTATCCGCTTTGGGTTCGAGCTTATCAACCTCAAACCTTTTCACATAAGTATCGCAGCCCCAAACTTTTAAGAAACGACAGCTTAGGTTTTTCTAAACCATAGTTCATACGGTGTCGTCTCAACGGAATTGTGTGGTGCCCTATTTAAAGTGAATGTGGTTGTCTCTAATGCCTAACCCATAAACGATAGTGGTAATTCGATAAGAGACACCATGGTATGCACCATATCCAATAGGGTGCAGTTACGATGTTCGGACACACCATCACACTATGGTGTTCCAGGCGGTATTAGTTGTGAAACAATTTCCACAATGTCTTAATTATGTGCTAGACTCGTAACTCAGATATTCATCTCTATGATCATATCATAGACATTTCATCATCTTGTCACGACGATCTTCAACTTCACTCTGAAATTACTTGAACCTTTCAATAATTCAGACTTGTGTTTCATCAAGTAAATATACTTAGCATCTACTCAAATCATCTGTGAAGTAAGAACATAACGATATCCACGGTGTGCCTCAGCACTCATTGGACCGCACACATCAAAATGTATTACTTCCAACAAGTTGCTTTCTTGTTCCATCTTACTGAAAACGAGGCCTTTCAGTCATCTTGCCCATGTGGTATGATTTGCATGTCTCAAGTGATTCAAAATCAAGTGAGTCCAAACGATCCATCTGCATGGAGTTTCTTCATGCATATCTACCAATAGACATGGTTCGCATGTCTCAATCTTTTCAAAAACGAGTGAGTCCAAAGATCCATCAACATGGAGCCTCTTCATGCGTTTTATACCAACATGACTCAAATGGTAGTGCCATAAGTACGTGGTACTATCATTACTATCTTATATCTTTTGGCATGAACATGTGTATCACTATGATCGAGACTCAATAAACCATTTATTTTAGGTGCAAGACCATTGAAGGTATTATTCAAGTAAACAGAGTAACCATTATTATCCTTAAATGAATAACCATATGGTGATAAACATAATCCAATCATGTCTATGCTCAACGCAAACACCAAATAACAATTATTTAGGTTTAACACCAATCTCGATGGTAGAGGGAGTGTGCGATGTTTGATCACATCAACCTTGGAAACACTTCCAACATATCGTCATCTCACCTTTAGCTAGTCTCCGTAGCCTTTTATTTCGAGTTACTAACACTTAGCAACCGAACCAGTATTTATTACCCTGGTGCTACTAGGAGTACTAGTAAAGTACACAATAATATAATGTATATTCAAAATACTTCTGTCGACCTTGCCAGCCTTCTCATCTACCAAGTATCTAGGGTAGTTCAGCTTCAGTGACCGTTCCCCTCATTATAGAAGCACTTAGTCTCGGGTTTGGTTCAACCTTGGGTTTCTTCACTAGAGCAGCAACTGATTTGCCGTCTCATGAAGTATCCCATCTTTCCCTTGCCCTTCTTGAAACTAGTGTTTTAACCATCAACAATTGATGCTCCTACTTGATTTCTACTTTCGCAGTGTCAAACGTCGCGAGTTGCTCAAGGACCATCATGTCTATCCCTGATATGTTATAGTTCATCACGAAGCTCTAATAGCTTGGTGGCAGTGACTATGGAGAACTATCACTATCTCATCTGGAAGATTAACTCCCACTCGATTCAAGCGATTGTAGTACTCAGACAATCTAAGCACATGCTCAACGATTGAGCTTTACTCCCTTAGTTTGCAGGCTTAAGAAACTTGTCAGAGGTCTCATACCTCTTGACGCGGGCACTAGTCTCAAATTCCAATTTCAGTCTTTGGAACATCTCATATGTTCTGCGACGTTTCAAAAACGTCTTTGGTGCCACAATTCTAAAATGTTAGCATTACGCACTGAACTATCATGTAGTCATCAAAACGTGTATGTCAGATGTTTCCCAACATCTATAGACGATGCTCGAGGTTCAACACACTGAGCGGTGCATTAAGGACATAGCCCTTCTGTGCAGCAATGAGGACAATCCTCAGTTCACGGACCCAGACCGCATAATTGCTATTGTCAACTCTCAACTAAATTTTCTCTAGGAACATATCTAAAACATTAGAACCAAAGCGTGAGCTACGACATAATTTGCAAAGACCTTTTGACTATGTTCATGATAATTAAGTTCATCTAATCAAATTATTCAATGAACTCCCACTTAGATAGACATCCTCTAGTCATCTAAGTGATACATGATCCGAGTCAACTAGGTCGTGTCCGATCATCACGTGAGACGGACTAGTCATCATCGGTGAACATCTTCATGTTGATTGTATCCACTATATGACTCATGTTCGACCTTTTGGTCTTCCGTGTTCCGAGGCCATGTCTGTACATGCTAGGCTCGTTAAGTTAACCTAAGTGTATTGCGTGTGTAAATATGGCTTACACCCGTTGTATGCGAATGTTAGAACCTATCACACCCGATCATCACGTGGTGCTTCGGAACAATGGACCTTAGCAACGGTGCACAATTAGGGGGGACACTTTCTTGAAATTATTGCGAGGGATCATCTTATTTATGCTACCGTCGCTCTAAGCAAATAAGATGTAAACACGACAAACATGACATCCAAATCATAAAGTGACATGATATGGCCAATATCATCTTGCGCCTTTGATCTCCATCTTCGAGGCGCGGCATGAACACCATCGTCACCGGCATGACACCATGATCTCCATCATCGTGTCTTCATGAAGTTGCCTCGCCAACTATTACTTCTACTGCTATGGCTAACGGTTAGCAATAAAGTAAAGTAATTACATGGCGTTTTCATTGACACGCAGGTCATAAATAAATTAAGACAACTCCTATGGCTCCTGCCGGTTGTCATACTCATCGACATGCAAGTCGTGATTCCTATTACAAGAACATGATCAATCTCATACATCACATATATCATTCATCACATCCTTTTGGCCATATCACGTCACATAGCATACCCTGCAAAAACAAGTTAGACGTCCTCTAATTGTTGTTGCATGTTTTCGTGGCTGCTATGGGTTTCTAGCAAGAATGTTTCTTACCTACGCAAAACCACAACGATGATATGCCAATTGCTATTTACCCTTCATAAGGACCCTTTTCATCGAATCCGATCCAACTAAAGTGGGAGAGACAGACACCCGCTAGCCACCTTATGCAACTAGTGCATGTCAGTCGGTGGAACCTGTCTCACTTAAGAGTACGTGTAAGGTCGGTCTGGGCCGCTTCATCCCACAATGTCGCCGAATCAAGATAAGACTAGTAACGGCAAGCAAATTGAACAAATCATCACCCACAACTACTTTGTGTTCTACTCGTGCATAGAATCTACGCATAGACCTAGCTCTGATACCACTGTTGGGGATCGTAGCAGAAATTTTAAAAAAATTCTATGCATCACCAAGACCAATCTATGGAGTAATCTAGCAACGAGGGGAAGGGGAGTGCATCTACATACCCTTGTAGATCGCTAAGCGGAAGCGTTCAAGAGAACGGGGTTGATGGAGTCATACTCGTCGTGATCCAAATCACCGATGATCCTAGCGCCGAACGGACGGCACCTCCGCGTTCAACACACGTACAGAATGGAGACGTCTCCCGCGCCTTGATCCAGCAAGGAGGAGGGGGAGGTTGAGGAAGAGAGTCCAACAGCAGCATGATGGCATGGTGGTGATGGAGTGGCAGTTCTCCAGCAGGGCTTCGCCAAGCTCACGCGGAGGAGGAGAGGTATTGGAGGGGAGGGGTTGCGCCAGGTGCAAGGGTATGGCTGCCCTCCCACTCCTCCACTATTTATAGGTGGGGAGAGAGGGGGCCGGCCCCCTAGATCCCATCTAGGGTTGGGGCCGGCGGCCAAGGGGGAAGGAGTGCCTCCCAAGTCAAGTGGAGGCCCTCCCCCTTAGGGTTTCCCCTCTCCCATGCGCATGGGCCTTGGGGGGGCTGGTGCCCCTGGCCCATTAAGGCTAGGGAGCCCCCCTGCAGCCCATGCTGCTGTATTGGACATGGTGGGACATTTTCTGGACCTCCGGACCCCTCCGGAATCCTCCGGAACCTTCCGGAAGCTTCTCGGTACAATACCGGAAAAAACCGAACTTTTCCTGAAACCCGAACAACAACTTTCCATATATAAATCTTTACCTCCAGACCATTCCGAAACTCCTCATGACATCTGGGATCTCATCCGGGACTCCGAACAACATTCGGTAATCACATACAAGTCTTCCTAATAACCCTAGCGTCATCGGACCTTAAGTGTGTAGACCCTACGGGTTCGGGATGTTGGGGAACATAGCATAAATTCAAAATTTTCCTACGTGTCACCAAGATCTATCTATGGAGTCATCTAGCAATGAGGGAGGAGTGGATCTACATACCCTTGTAGATCGCGCGCGGAAGCGTTCAAGAGAACGGGGTTGATGGAGTCGTACTCGTCGTGATCCAAATCACCGATGATCCTAGCGCCGAACGGACGGCACCTCCGCGTTCAACACACGTACGGAGCAGCGATGTCTCCTCCTTCTTGATCCAGCAAGAGGGGAGGAGAGGTTGATGGAGATCCAGCAGCACAACGGCGTGGTGGTGGAAGTAGCGGGATTCCAACAGGGCTTCGCCAAGCGCTGTGGGAGGAGGGAGATGTGTCATGGGAGGGAGAGGGAGGCGCCAGGGCTCAGGGTATGGTTGCCCTCCCTTCCCCCCACTATATATAGGGCCAAGGGAGAGGGGGGCCGCAGCCTTGGCCCTTCCTCCAAGGAAGGGTGCGGCCAAGGGAGGAGTCCCTCCTCCCCAAGGCACCTCGGAGGTGCCTTCCCCCTTTAGGACTCTTCCTTTCCCTCTTCTCTTGGTGCATGGGCCTCTTGAGGCTGGTGCCCTTGGCCCATATAGGCCAAGGCGCACCCCCTACAGCCCATGTGCCCCCCGGGTTAGGTGTCCCCACCCGATGGACCCCCGGGACCCTTCTGGTGGTCCCGGTACAATACCGGTGACCCCGAAACTTGTCCCGATAGCCGAAATAGCACTTCCTATATATAATTCTTTACCTCCGGACCATTCCGGAACTCCTCGTGATGTCCAGGATCTCACTTGGGACTCCGAATGACTTTCGGGTTACCGCATACTAATATCTCTATAACCCTAGCGTCACCGAACCTTAAGTGTGTAGACCCTACGGGTTCGGGAACCATGCAGACATGACCGAGATGACTCTCCGGTCAATAACCAACAGAAGGATCTGGACACCCATGTTGGCTCCCACACGTTCCATGATGATCTCATCGGATGAACCACGATGTCAAGGACTTAATCAATCCCGTATACAATTCCCTTTGTCTATCGGTACGACACTTGCCCGAGATTCGATCGTCGGTATCCCGATACCTTGTTCAATCTCGTTACCGGCAAGTCTCTTTACTCGTTCTGTAACACATCATCCCATGATCAACTCCTTGATCACATTGTGCACATTATGATGATGTCCTACCGAGTGGGCCCAGAGATACCTCTCCGTTTACACGGAGTGACAAATCCCAGTCTCGATTCGTGCCAACCCAACAGACACTTTCGGAGATACCTGTAGTGTACCTTTATAGCCACCCAGTTACGTTGTGACGTTTGGCACACCCAAAGCACTCCTACGGTATCCGGGAGTTGCACAATCTCATGGTCTAAGGAAATGATACTTGACATTAGAAAAGCTTTAGCATACGAACTACATGATCTTGTGCTAGGCTTAGGATTGGGTCTTGTCCATCACATCATTCTTCTAATGATGTGATCCCGTTATCAATGACATCCAATGTCCATGGTCAGGAAACCGTAACCATCTATTGATCAACGAGCTAGTCAACTAGAGGCTTACTAGGGACATGGTGTTGTCAATGTATCGACACATGTATCTGAGTTTCCTATCAATACAATTCTAGCATGGATAATAAACGATTATCATGAACAAGGAAATATAATAATAACTAATTTATTATTGCCTCTAGGGCATATTTCCGACAGTCTCCCACTTGCACTAGAGTCAATAATCCAGTTCACATCGATATGTGATTAACACTCAAGGTCGCATCCCCATGTGACTAACACTCAAAGAGTTTACTAGAGTCAATAATCTAGTTCACATTACCATGTGATTAACACTCGATGAGTTCTGGGTTTGATCATGTTATGCTTGTGAGAGATGTTATAGTCAACGGGTCTGAATCTTTCAGATCCGTATGTACTTCGCAAATTTCTATCTCATCTTGTAGATGCAACTACTACGCTACATTTGGAGCTATTCCAAATAACTATTCTACTATACGAATCCAGTTTACTACTCAGAATAATCTGGATTAGTGTCAAAGTTTGCATCGGCGTAACCCTTTACGACGAACTCTTTTACCACCTCCATAACCAAGAAACATATCCTTATTCCTCTAAGGATAATTTAGACCGCTATCTGGTGATCTACTCCTAGATTACCTTTGTACCCTCTTGCGAGATATGTGGCAAGGCACACATCAGGTGCGGTACTCAGCATGGCATACCATATAGAGCCTATGACAAAAGCATAGGGGACGACCTTCGTCCTTCCTCTTTCTTCTGCCGTGGTCGAGCTTTAAGTCTTAACTTCATACGTTACAACTCAGGCAAGAACTCCTTCTTTGACTGATCCATCTTGCACACCTTCAAGATCATGTCAAGGTATGTGCTCATTTGAAAGTACCATTAAGAATTTTGATCTATCCTTATAGATCTTGATGCTCAATGTTCAAGTAGCTTAATCCAGGCTTTCCATTGAAAAACACTTTCCAAATAACCCTATATGCTTTCCAGAAATTCTACGTCATTTCTGATTAACAACATGTCAACAACATATATTCATCAGAAATTCTATAGTGCTCCCACTCACTTCTTTGGAAATACAAGTTTCTCATAAACTTTGTATAAACCCAAAATCTTTGATCATCATCAAAGCATACATTCCAACTCCGAGATGCTTACTCCAGTCCCTAGAAGGATTGTTGGAGCTTTGCATACTTATTAGCATCTTTCAGGATTGACAAAACCTTCCGGTTGTATCACATACAACCTTTCCTCAAGAAAATCATCGAGGAAACAATGTTTTGACATCCTATCTGCAAGATTTCATAAATAATGCAGTAATCGCTAATATAATTCCAACAGACTCTTAGCATCGCTACGAGTGAGAAAGTCTCATCATAGTCAACTCTTTGAACTTGTCGGAAAACATCTTAACGACAAGTCGAGCTTTCTTAATGGTGACATTTACCATCATTGTCCGTCTTCCTTTTAAAATCCATCTGCACTCAACAGCCTTATGACCATCGAGCTGTTCTGTCAAAGTCTACACTTTGTTTCCATACATGGATCCTCTCTCGGATTTTATAGCCTCGAGCCATTTATCGGAATCCGGGCCCACCATCGCTTCTCCATAGCTCGTAGGTTCATTGTTGTCTAGCAACATGACTTCCAAGACAGGATTACGTACCACTCTGAAGTAGCACGCATCCTTGTCATTCCACGAGGTTTGGTAGTGACTTGATCTGAAGTTTCATGATCACTATCATAAGCTTCCACTTCAATTGGTGTAGGTGCCATAGGAACAACTCCCTGTGCCCTGTC
Organism: Triticum dicoccoides; assembly: GCF_002162155.2. NCBI lineage: Eukaryota > Viridiplantae > Streptophyta > Magnoliopsida > Poales > Poaceae > Triticum > Triticum dicoccoides. The sequence continues at coordinate 558,173,503 of NC_041384.1, read as the reverse complement.
ACACACTAGTTGAAGAGACGGTTCAATAACCTCATCAAGTCTCCACCATCCTCCCACTCAATTCTTTCGAGAGAAACTTTTCCTCGAGAAAGGACCCGATTCTAGAAACAATCCCTTATTGCTTTCGGATCTAAGACAGGAGGTATACCCAACTGTTTTGGGTGTCCTATGAAGATGCATTTATCCGCTTTGGGTTCGAGCTTATTAGCCTGAAACTTTTTCACATAAGCGTCGCAGCCCCAAACTTTTAAGAAATGACAGCTTAGGTTTCTCTAAACCATAGTTCATACGGTGTCATCTCATCGGAATTACGTGGTGCCCTATTTAAAGTGAATGTGGTTGTCTCTAATGCCTAACCCATAAACTATCATGGTAATTCGATAAGAGACATCATGGTATGCATCATATCCAATAGGGTGCAGTTATGATGTTCGGACACACCATCACACTATGGTGTTCCAGGCTGTATTAGTTGTGAAACAATTTCCACAATGTCTTAATTCTGTGCCAAACTCGTAATTCAGATATTCATCTCTATGATCATATCATAGATATTTTATCCTCTTGTCACGACGATCTTTCAACTTCACCCTGAAATTACTTGAACCTTTCAATAATTCAGACTCGTGATTCATCAAGTAAATATACTCAACATCTACTCAAATCATCTGTGAAGTAAGAACATAACGATATCCACTACACGCCTTGGCACTCATTGGACTGCACACATCAAAATGTATTACTTCCAACAAGTTGCTTTCTAGTTCCATTTTACTGAAAACGAGGCTTTCAGCCATCTTGCCCATGTGGTATGATTTGCATGTCTCAAGTGATTCAAAATCAAGTGAGTCCAAACGGTCCATTTGCATGGAGTTTCTTCATGCATATACACCAATAGACATGGTTCGCATGCCTCAAACTTTTCAAAAACGAGTGAGCCCAAAGATCCATCAACATGGAGCTTCTTCATGCGTTTTATACCGACATGACTTACGTGGCAGTGCCACAAGTAGGTGGTGCTATCATTACTATCTTATATCTTTTGGCATGAACATGTGTATTACTATGATCGAGATTCAATGAACCATTTATTTTAGGTGCAAGACCATTGAAGGTATTATTCAAATAAACAGAGTAACCATTATTCTTCTTAAATGAATAACCGTATTGCGATAGACATAATCCAATCATGTCTATGCTCAATGCAAACACCAATCTCGATGGTAGAGGGAGCGTGCGATGCTTGATCATATCAACATTGGAAACACTTCCAACACATATCGTCAGCTCACCTTTAGCTAGTCTCCGTTTATTCCGTAGCTTTTATTTCGAGTTACTAACACTTAGCAACCGAACTGGTATCTAATACCCTGGTGCTACTAGGAGTACTAGTAAAGACACATCAACGCAATGTATATCCAATATACTTCTATCGACCTTGCCAGCCTTCTCATCTACCAAGTATCTAGGGTAATTCTGCTCCAGTGGCTGTTCCCTTTATTACAGAAGCACTTAGTCTTGGGTTTGGGTTCAACCTTGGGTTTCTTCACTAGAGCAGCAGCTGAATTGCCATTTCATGAAGTATCCTTTCGTGCCCTTGCCCTTCTTGAAACTAGTGGTTTCACCAACCATCAACAATTGATGCTCCTTCTTGATCTCTACTTTAGTGGTGTCAAACATCACGAATATCTCAAGGATCATCATATATGTCCCTGATATATTATAGTTCATCACGAAGCTCAAGCAGCTTGGTGGTAATGACTTCGGAGAACCATCACTATTTCATCTGGAAGATCAACTCCCACTCGATTCAAGCGATTGTTGTACTCAGACAATCTGAGCACAAGTTCAACAATTGAGCTTTTCTCCCTTAGTTTGCAGGCTAAGAAAATCGTCGGAGGTCTTATACCTCTTGACGTGGGCACGAGCCTGAAATCCCAATTTTAGTCCTTGGAACATCTCATATGTTCTGCGACGTTTCAAAACGTCTTCGGTGCCTCAACTCTAAACTGTTTAACTGAACTATCACGTAGTTATCAAAATGTGTATGTCAGATGTTCGCAACATCCACAGACAATGTTCGAGGTTCAGCACACTGAGCGGTGCATTAAGGACATAAGCCTTCTATGAAGCAATGAGGACAATCCTCAGTTTACGGACCTAGTCCGCATAATTTCTACTATCAACTTTCAACTAATTTTTCTCTAGGAAAATATCTAAACAGTAGAACTAAGCGCGAGCTACGACATAATTTGCGAAGACCTTTTGACTATGTTCAAGATAATTAAGTTCATCTTATGAACTCACACTCAGATAGACATCCCTCTAGTCATCTAAGTGATTACATGATCCGAGTCAACTAGGCCGTGTCCGATCATCACGTGAGACGGACTAGTCAACATCGGTGAACATCTTTATGTTGATCATATCTACCATACGACTCATGCTCGACCTTTCGGTCTCTTGTGTTCCGAGGCCATGTCTGTACATGCTAGGCTCGTCAAGTCAACCTAAGTGTTTCGCGTGTGTAAATCTGGCTTACACCCGTTGTATGTGAACGTAAGAATCTATCACACCCGATCATCACGTGGTGCTTCGAAACGACGAACTTTCGCAATGGTGCACAGTTAGGGGGAACACCTTCTTGAAATTTTAGTGAGGGATCATCTTATTTACTACCATCGTTCTAAGTAAACAAGATGTATAAACATGATAAACATCACATGCAATCAAATAATAGTGACATGATATGGCCAATATCATATAGCTCCTTTGATCTCCATCTTGGGGCTCCATGATCATCTTGTCACCGGCATGACACCATGATCTCCATCATCATGATCTCTATCATCGTGTCTTCATGAAGTTGTTTCGTCAACTATTACTTCTACTACTATAGCTAACGGTTAGCAATAAAGTAAAGTAATTACATGACGTTTATGTTGACACGCAGGTCATAAATAAATTAAGACAACTCCTATGGCTCCTGCCGGTTGTCATACTCATCGACATGCAAGTCATGATTCCTATTACAAGAACATGATCAATCTCATACATCACATATATCATTCATCACATCCTTTTGGCCATATCACATCACATAGCATACCCTGCAAAAACAAGTTAGACGTCCTCTAATTGTTGTTGCATGTTTTTGTGGCTGCTATGGGTTTCTAGCAAGAACATTTCTTACCTACGCAAAAATCACAACGTGATATGCCAATTGCTATTTACCCTTCATAAGGACCCTTTTCATCGAATCCGATCCGACTAAAGTGGGAGAGATAGACACCCGCTAGCCACCTTTATGCAACTAGTGCATGTCAGTCGGTGGAACCAGTCTCACGTAAGAGTACGTGTAAGGTCGGTCCAGGCCGCTTCATCCCACAATGCCGCCGAATCAAGATTGGACTAGTAACGGTAAGCATATTGAACAAAATCAACGCCCACAACTACTTTGTGTTCTACTCGTGCATAGAAACTACGCATAGACCTAGCTCATGATGCCACTGTTGGGGAACGTAGCATAAATTCAAAATTTTCCTACGTGTCACCAAGATCTATCTATGGAATCATCTAGCAACGAGGGAGGAGTGGATCTACATACCCTTGTAGATCGCGCGCGGAAGCGTTCAAGAGAACGGGGTTGATGGAGTCGTACTCGTCGTGATCCAAATCACCGATGATCCTAGCGCCGAACGGACGGCACCTCCGCGTTCAACACACGTACGGAGCAGCGACGTCTCCTCCTTCTTGATCCAGCAAGGGGGGAGGAGAGGTTGATGGAGATCCAGCAGCACGACGGCGTGGTGGTGGAAGTAGCGGGATTCCAACAGGGCTTCGCCAAGCGCTGTGGGAGGAGGGAGATGTGTCATGAGAGGGAGAGGGAGGCGCCAGGGCTCAGGGTATGGTTGCCCTCCCTTCCCCCCACTATATATAGGGCCAAGGGAGAGGGGGGGCAGCCTTGGCCCTTCCTCCAAGGAAGGGTGCGGCCAAGGGAGGAGTCCCTCCTCCCCAAGGCACCTCGGAGGTGCCTTCCCCCTTTAGGACTCTTCCTTTCCCTCTTCTCTTGGCGCATGGGCCTCTTGGGGCTGGTGCCCTTGGCCCATATAGGCCAAGGCGCACCCCTTACAACCCATGTGGCCCCCCGGGGTAGGTGGCCCCACCCGGTGGACCCCCGGGACCCTTCCGGTGGTCCCGGTACAATACCGGTGACCCCGAAACTTGTCCCGATAGCCGAAATAGCACTTCCTATATATAATTCTTTACCTCCGGACCATTACGGAACTCCTCGTGATGTCTGGGATCTCATCCGGGACTCAGAACGACTTTCGGGTTACCGCATACTAATATCTCTATAACCCTAGCGTCACCGAACCTTAAGTGTGTAGACCCTACGGGTTCGGGAACCATGCAGACATGACCGAGATGACTCTCCGGTCAATAACCAACAGCGGGATCTGGATACCCATGTTGGCTCCCACACGTTCCACGATGATCTCATCGGATGAACCATGATGTCAAGGACTTAATCAATCCCGTATACAATTCCCTTTGTCTATCGGTACGACACTTGCCCGAGATTCGATCGTCGGTATCCCGATACCTTGTTCAATCTCGTTACCGGCAAGTCTCTTTACTCGTTCCGTAACACATCATCCCGTGATCAACTCCTTGATCACATTGTGCACATTATGATGATGTCCTACCGAGTGGGCCCAGAGATACCTCTCCGTTTACACGGAGTGACAAATCCCAGTCTCGATTCGTGCCAACCCAACAGACACTTTCGGAGATACCTGTAGTGTACCTTTATAGCCACCTAGTTACGTTGTGACGTTTGGCACACCCAAAGCACTCCTACGGTATCCGGGAGTTGCACAATCTCATGATGTAAGGAAATGATACTTGACATTAGAAAAGCTTTAGCATACGAACTACATGATCTTGTGCTAGGCTTAGGATTGGGTCTTGTCCATCACATCATTCTTCTAATGATGTGATCCCGTTATCAATGACATCCAATGTCCATGGTCAGGAAACCGTAACCATCTATTGATCAATGAGCTAGTCAACTAGAGGCTTACTAGGGACATGGTGTTGTCTATGTATCCACACATGTATCTGAGTTTCCTATCAATACAATTCTAGCATGGATAATAAACGATTATCATGAACAAGGAAATATAATAATAACTAATTTATTATTGCCTCTAGGGCGTATTTCCAACACGGGAACCATGCAGACATGACCGAGACAACTCTCTGGTCAATAACCAACAGCGGGATCTGGATACCCATGTTGGCTCCCACATGCTCCACGATGATCTCATCGGATGAACCATGATGTCTAGGATTCAATCAATCCCGTATACAATTCTCTTTGTCTATCGGTACGATACTTGCCCGAGATTCGATCGTCGGTATCCCGATACCTCGTTCAATCTTGTTACCGGCAAGTCTCTTTACTCGTTCCATAACACATCATCCCGTGATCAACTCCTTGGTCACATTGTGCACATTATGATGATGTCCTACCGAGTGGGCCCAGAGATACCTCTCCGTTACACGGAGTGACAAAATCCCAGTCTCGATTCGTGCCAACCCAACAAACACTTTCAGAGATACCCGCAGTGCACCTTTATAGCCACCTAGTTACGTTGTGACGTTTGGTACACCCAAAGCATTCCTACGGTATCCGGGAGTTGCACAATCTCATGGTCTAAGGAAATGATACTTGACATTAGAAAAGCTTTAGCATACGAACTACACGATCTTGTGCTAGGCTGATTGGGTCTTGTCCATCACATCATTCTTCTAATGATGTGATCCCGTCATCAACGACATCCAATGTCCATGGTCAGGAAACCGTAACCATCTATTGATCAACGAGCTAGTCAACTAGAGGCTTACTAGGGACATGGTGTTGTCTATGTATCCACACATGTATCTAGGTTTCCTATCAATACAATTCTAGCATGGATAATAAACGGTTATCATGAACAAGGAAATATAATAATAACTAATTTATTATTGCCTCTAGGGCATATTTCCAACAATAATCACTCAATTGTTCAATCATATAAGCATTACATTTCAATTGTCTACCAACATAAGCATTGAAGTTTTCTTCTTTAACAATAAAATTATCAAACTCATCTAAGCATTGGCTAGCAGACTTATAACGAGGAATATCACCTTCATCAAATCTATAGAGAGAATTTACCTTTACTACATGTGTGAGGTTATCAAGACCATGTATCTCTTCAATAGGCGGTAAATTCTTAACATCTTCAACTTTAATACCCTTTTCTTTCATAGATTTCTTTGCCTCTTGCATATCTTCTGGACTGAGAAATAGAATACCCCTTTTCTTCGGAGTTGGCTTAGGAGTTGGTTCAGGAAGTGTCCAATCATTATCATTACTCAGCATATTGTTCAATAGCAATTCAGCTTGATCAACAGTTCTTTCCCTGAAAACACAACCAGCACAACTATCCAGGTGGTCTTTGGAAGCATCGGTTAGTCCATTATAAAAGATATCACGTATTTCATTTTTCTTGAGAGGATGATCAGGCAAAGCATTAAGTAATCTGAGAAGCCTCCCCCAAGCTTGTGGGAGACTCCCTTCTTCAATTTGCACAAAATTATATATTTCCCTTAAGGTAGCTTGTTTCTTATGAGTGGAGAAATATTTAGCAGAGAAGTAATAAATCATATCCTGGGGACTACGCACACAACCAGGATCAAGAGAATTAAACCATGTTTTAGCATCACCCTTTAATGAGAACGGAAATATCTTAAGGATATAGTAGTAGCGAATTTTTTCCTCATGAGTGAATATGGTGGCTATATCATTTAAATTAGTAAGATGTGCCACAACAGTTTCAGATTCATAGCCATAAAAAGGATCTGATTCAACCAAAGTAATTAACTCAGGATCGATAGAGAACTCATAATCCTTATCGGAAATACAGATAGGTGAAGTAGCAAAAGCAGGGTCATATTTCATTCTAGCATTCAAAGATTTTTCTTTCAGCTTAGCTAACAGTTTCTTAAAATCATATCTATCTTTGCAAGCTAAAAAGTCTATAGCAGTTTCTTCATCCATAACATAACCCTCAGGTACATCAGGCAATTCATATCTAGGGGGAGAATCTTCATCATCACTTTCATCAATATTATCGGTTTCAATAATTTCATTCTCTCTAACCCTAGCAAGTTGTTCATCAAGAAATTCACCTAATGGCACAGTATTATCAAGCATAGAATTAGTTTCATCATAAGCATCATGCATAGCAGAAGTGTCATAATCAATAACATGCGACATATCAGAATGAATAGCAGGTGTAGGTGTTGCAAGTTTACTCAAAACAGAAGGTGAATCAAGTGCAGAGCTAGATGGCAGTTCCTTACCTCTCCTCGTAGTTGAGGGAAAAATCTTGGTTCTTTCATCTTTCAAGTTCCTCATAGTGATCAACAGATATAAATCCCAAGTGATTCAAAGAATAGAGATATGCTCCTCGACAATGGCGCTAGAAAATAGTCTGATAACCCACAAGTATAGGGGATCACAACAGTTTTCGAGGGTAGAGTATTCAACCCAAATTTATTGATTCGACACAAGGGGAGCCAAAGAATATTCTCAAGTATTAACAGTTGAGTTGTCAATTCAACCGCACCTGAAAGACTTAATATCTGTGGCAAAATATTTAGTAGCAAAGTAATATGGAAGTAATGGTAACGATGGCAAAAGTAACAGTATTGGTTTTGTAGTGATTGTAACAGTGGCAACGAAAAAGTAACTAAGCAAAGAACAATATGTGAAAATATCGTAGGCAATGGATCAGTGATGGATAATTATGTTGGATGCGATTCCTCATGCAACAGTTATAATATAGAGTGACACAGAACTAGCTCCAGTTCATCAATGTAATGTAGGCATGTATTTCGAATATAGTCATACATGCTTATGAAAAAGAACTTGCATGACATCTTTTGTCCTACCCTCTTGTGGCAGCGGGGTCCTATTGGAAACAAGGGATATTAAGGCCTCCTTTTAATAGAGTACCGGACCAAAGCATTAACACTTAGTGAATACATGAACTCCTCAAACTACAGTCATCACCGGGAGTGGTCTCGATTTTTGTCACTTCGGGGTTACCAGATCATAACACATAGTAGGTGACTATTGACTTGCAAAATAGGATCAAGAACTCACATGTATTCATGAAAACATAATAGGTTCAGATCTGAAATCATGGCACTCGGGCCCTAGTGACAAGTATTGAGCATAGCAAAGTCATAACAACATCAATCTTAGAACATAATGGATACTAGGGATCAAACCCTAACAAAACTAACTCGATTACATGATAAATCTCATCCAACCCATCACCGTCCAGCAAGCCTACGATGGAATTACTCACGCACGGCGGTGAGCATCATGAAATTGGTGATGGAGAAAGGTTGATGATGACGATGGCGACGGATTCCCCTATCCGGAGCCCCGAACGGACTCCAGATCAGCCCTCCCGAGAGAGATTAGGGCTTGGCGGCGGCTCCGTATCGTAAAACGCGATGAATCCTTCTCTCTGATTTTTCTCCCCGAACGTGAACATGTAGAGTTGGAGTTGAGGTCGATGGAGTCTCAGGGGACCCACGAGACAGGGGGCACGCCCCAGGGGGGTGGGCGCGCCCCCACCCTCGTGGATAGGGTGTGGGCCCCCTGGTGTTGATTCTTTCGCCAGTATTTTTTATAAATTCCAAAAATATTCTCCGTGAAGTTTTAGGTCATTCCGAGAACTTTTATTTCTGCACAAAAATAACACCATGGCAATTCTGCTGAAAACAACGTCAGTCCGGGTTAGTTCCATTCAATCATGCAAGTTAGAGTCCAAAACAAGGTCAAAAGTGTTTGGAAAAGTAGATACGATGGAGACGTATCAGTGCGCTATCGTGGTCAGTACGTTCTAAAGGATCCGGGGTACCTATCTGTCGAGAAGCCGACAGTGGTTGGGTCTCTCAATCGCGCGCGCCCGCGCATGAGAGAGAGACGGGGGATGCGGTGGCGTGAGTCCAAATGGGGCTCAAGAGGGCCTCTATTGGACCTCACGGGCCCTACGGGGTGCAGGGGCGAGCACGGTCATCGAACCTGGATTGCATGGATCCCAACACGATGGAGGTGGAGCCAGATCTGGGAAGTGGAGGGTGGCGGCTTGGGTTTGGAAGGTAGGGGTTTTCTAAAATGTTGAGGGGGTTGCTTTATATAGCCAGGGCTAGATGGGCTGCTTAGAATATGGGAAAGTGGGCTGATCCAGTTGCACTATTTTATCCATTCGTTGGGGCCTCAAATGAGTCCTGATTGATGTAAAATTTTAACGTAGACTCTCTAGCTATAATGAAATCACACAAAATATTTCAATTTAGTAAAAGATCACCTAATATTTATTTATAAAATACTTTCATATACTAGATAAAATGATGTTTGAACTACGAGGGATAGCCAGACTTATGCTAAGATGTGAAACAATTTGGGTAGTTCCCAAAGTCACAGAAAGAGATTGTCAAAGATTTAATGGTGAAACAATACAATAAGAACATATATCTAGGTCATTACTCCTGAGCTATTACAAGCAACTCATAGAGTAGATTTGTAAGGCCTGGATAACCCTCTCGAGGACAACCTCCGTAGCTGAATATGACAACATTTTTTCACACCACCCTTGGACCCTAGACCTGGCCCTCTTGGCTATATGTTTGAACATTTTTCGGTGATCTTCATCATTATGTAGAGAAACCAAGATATTTCTCAGAAAGCGTTTCTTGCTAGATCCGGAAAATATTCCCAACTCCTCTCCAAATGGATGACCTACTGTTCAGGCCGAAGAAAACAAAACTCTTCAATTTGTTTGCACTTTGGCCCGAACCAATGCAATACATTTCCAATATCTCACTAAGCCTAAAAGCACTTCGACCACCGGCCTTCATAAAAAGGCATACAACTATTTGCAAACAGCATATGTGATATCCATGACGGCCTCAACCCGAATCCCATAACCGATCCATCGTCGTGCATGTGCTTTTGATCATTGCTGATCTCTATAAAATACTTTGTAGTTGATAACTATCGGGTATTGATGCTTTCTGTTACTTAATGCAATTAAACTGCAATCACTCCATCATATTTGCTACAAACTAATTATCTCGGGCAAATATTAGTTTTCCTTTGAATTGACAACTCGATTGTTGAAATTTATAAATATTTTTTTGACTTCCCTTATGTCGAAACAATAATTGTAGGTATAATACTTCGTATCGAAGACTATTACGATTCAGTACACTTGTGGATTATCAAGCATACTTTGCATTTCCTTTTATGAGTGAATCGCCTACAATAAGCCAAATGGCATAGTATATAACACGCGGAGATGAGAGACTCGTTGATAGAAGACTACAAAACATATGAGAAGTTGCAATGAACCTCTCTCACGCGAATATGGGCATCGTCCCAGCTTTGGAAGACTCGCTAGAGAGTTTTTTTAGAAGAGTTTAGAATAGCAAAACTAGAGCCTTTTCCCCCTTAGGAAACCTTTTTTTTTTGGCCTCCCTAGATATCTCCGATCACGTACGGTATGTCAATAAGCATCACTTGATGTACATAAAAGAAAGATTTTTGTGCCCCAAAAAAATGTTAGTCGTTCAAGCGGAAGACTATTCATATAGCAATTTTTTTTTGCGGGTATTCATATAGCAATTTGAAGGAAGACTTGACTTTGTAACACATCGTCCAAGGCCGGGCGTATCATGATTATTGAGGTTTAGCCGGAGCATGATCAAATTAACCCACAAGCGAACATGGAATTGCAACTACAGTAGTTTACAAGAATACTATTTTTTTTGCGGAAAAAAATGAGATAAGCTTCTACTCCCAAATCGGGAGATATTTTTCATAGTGCTTCCCAGCTTGTTTCATTGTTCTTCCTCTACAAAAGCGAAAATTCTAGCTAGCAAACAAAAAGCAAGCCTAACCGAACGGAAAAAGTCAAGCACGGTGAGACGCACGGCCAGAAATCCGGTGGAGAGGCGCCCAAACCACGTTGGAAGTTGGGAAGAGTGGGTTTGGAACGAAGCGACGAAGTGCGACACGGCCGAAGCGGCCGTCCCCGTCGGGGTGCGCGTCGCACACGCACACGCACGCCCCCTTCCCGTCCCCCCGTCCCCTTCCCTCCAGCCTCCCTCCACCCTCCGGAATGCTCCACCACCAAACCACCACCTCCACCGACGGCAGGCAGCCCCGCAACAACGGCAACCCCCACGAGCCCCGGCAAAAGACCGTATTACCCCTCCCGCTCCAGACCAGGCCAAGCCACGCGCCTCCTGACTGTTGACCGGAACCCATGGGCAGTTCGGTCCATCGTTAATCCCATCAAAACCTCCCAAACCCAACCCGCGGC
>NC_041384.1:558160302-558161597 GCF_002162155.2 Triticum dicoccoides | reverse complement strand
GCCCCGACTCCACCTGGCCATTTCCCCCTCGCCCAATCCCCGCCCGCGTCAAACCCTAGGGGCCCCGCCGAGCCCTCAGATCCAATGGGGGTGGCGCCGTCGACGCCGAGGCTGGGCGAGGCGGGCGCCGCGTCGCCGGGGGCGGCGGAGCAGATGTTCGCCGCGCTCGTCGGCGACAGGGCCTACCCGGTCTCCTCCGAGTTCTGGACGCAGCTGCTCGAGCTGCCCCTCACCCAGCAGTGGCCGCGGGACCGCGTGCTGCAGGCCTGCCACGCCTTTGGTAAGGACCCGACGGCTCGAGATCCACGCCGCGCCTCCCCCCTGATGTCGCTCTGATCGCTTCCGTTTCCCCCGCTCTCGCTCTGATCGCTTCCGTTTCCCCCGCTCTCGCTCTGATCGCTTCCGTTTCCCCCGCTCTCGCTGTTGCTTCGGGTGGCGATTACTTTCTGTTTTGCGGGGTTTGATCCGCGGGGGCAATGCGGATCATGCGATTTATGCGTGGGTCGCACAGTTTACGTGCTGCTTCGAGGTCAGATGGCGGGGTTAGCGTGGCATTTCCGGCGCTTTTTCCCGCGTTTATTGTGTCTTTAGGGGCGTTGATTTCTGTCGACTGCGACTTGCATTGGTGCTTGGAATGGGAATTTAGGCGGGGAGCTTCGTAGAAATGGTAGGAAACATGCCATGTATTTGTCCGATCAATACTGACTGAGTTTACTGTGTGATCAAGGTTGACTGAGCCTAGTGCGTTGCAATATACGGAACTTTTGTAATTTAATTTATCATGAGAGTTCCTGTGCGCCTGGGTCTGCCTTAATTGAGGGCTTGACTACTGTGTTGAACAAGAGAAAAAAAACCACATTTATCTTTTCAGTAAGAAAGGCGAATTATGGATTCTTGTCCTGAATTTCTTCGTGATGGGTGACAATGCAAATGGATGATTTAACTAATTGTAGTTAGGGTGAAGGATTTAAGTGCTTGTTATAGTGTATTGAACATTGCAATGATTTTTTGGTTCCGGAGTTTAACTCCCAGGTGAAGCATCAATGTGCAAATTAGGGGCGTGAGACCTGCATTTACGCTTTATGTTGCCACCAGTGAGGGACCTCATTGGTGGATTGGTCTGTGTGGTGGGATCGATGTTTTTTTCTAACTTAGTCCGATTTGTAGTAAACAAGATAGAATATTAATAGGTAGTTAAAGAGCAATACAACACCTATGAAGAGCCTACAGGACTCCTAAGAAAAAGGCGACGTGGTGCGGTTTTATTGGATGTCACGGGTCCCACAGCTGGAATT
>NC_041384.1:558138209-558160059 GCF_002162155.2 Triticum dicoccoides | reverse complement strand
AGGTGGGCTTTCATAAACACCTGCCCATAGGTGTGTACATTTTTTGGCCCATTGCTGATTGTTGTGTTCAGAGTGTTACAATGGAAGGTAGGCATATCCTATGGATGCTTGAGAGTTGTATGTTTAAGTACCTGTTAGTATGGTATGCCTACCTTCCACTTTAACACCTTTATGTACATTGATATGGATAGAAGTGCAACATGTTAGATATTTTCTAGGGAGGTGAAAGGGGAAGGCGTGTCATACCACGATCACCAACCCAATCTTTTTAAGTAGTAAATACTTACTGTGAATCATCTTTTCAGTGCAGTTTACATTCCTGCAAATAAGGTTTCATGTTACTGGAGCCACTTGCATGATATAAGTATTCTGAGATTTTTAGGGCGTGAAAGTTCGCTGCCCCCGTAGCACAGTGTGGCGTGCTGGGCACGTGCGATCAGGCCCCACACGGCTGAGTGTGCTGCTGTGACGTGAATGACACAAAGTGATGTGGGCATATCACGTGGTATCGCTCGCATCGCGCCAAGTGCCATCGTGCTGTAGTTCATCCCTAAATATTTTACTTGATTATACCAGTTGTTAAGTGTTAACCTTATGGTTCCAATGCTTCGACAGAACTTGTATGATTAGTTCCTGTAATTAAATCATAATTATCTTTGGCTCATTGGTCTCACAATCTGGGTTATGTGTATGTGCAGCGCAGAACAACTATCATACAAAGCATCTTGCAAAGATCTTGATCCATTTGGTTTGGTGTTTGCAAGAGTGCACATCTGCTTCTTCTGTATCTTCTAGCGTCTATAGAAAGGCTATCAATGCTGCCTATATATCATCCATATTTCTCAAGTTCATTATTGAGAATGCCAAGGCGGATAATTGGCAAGAGCTATGCCTTGACATCGACAAGGATGAAAAGGGGCTGGAAAATATTCCTTCTGGTAATGATCATTAAAATTTCAAATGCACTATGAATGTTTTTTGTATGGCCGATATAGTAAACTCTAACGACATTTTATATTTCCCTGCTCCTCTAGACCAAAGTGTGGAGTATTTTCTGATGAAGGGGGTGCTGAACTACATTGGTAGTGTAGATGTAAGGTATCTTGATGGATGGTGTATGCCTATCTGGTTTTTCCTTTTAAAATGCTTGTTTGCCATTTGAACTTCACTGTTTTAATATCTCTATATGCAGTCCAGAGTCATGCTACCTACATCACGAGCTTCTGAACTTGATGCTAGTCCTTATGTCGACTCAATTATGTTCTGGACCATCTCCAGAACCAAAAGATGTGCATCCATTCATTGATGCGGCTATGCTTCAGGTAAAAATGGAATCTGCATATGATGATTTATTTATAGATATTATTGAGCTAAATTTGGGATGCGTTCCTTTGCCACATCTGTCTTCTGCAGGACAGTTCCATAGTAGCTTCGGTTGTTCAAAAGTTACTACTTAATTTTGTAAGGCGACCACAAATTCCTTCAAATGGTTCACACCCTGTTTTCTCTGATGACGGTGGGCCTGGTGTTCTGCAACGAGTTGGCTCAGCAGCTGGTAATGCGGGTTATCTTCTCCACAGAAATTGCTTATAGTTTTTGTATCATCACGATTGACGGCATTTTAATGCAACTCCTTCACATGATGCCAATACTCTGAACATTTTCATTTTATGGCTATTTTTTTGTTTAGAATGTGTTTTTTGTAGTTCTCATATCTTTTATGTTATAATAGATGATGCGATGCCATTTTAAACCTTTATTGTGACTACTGTATTATTTGCCAAAATTCAGTGCCTGGCTGTTTGAACTTTGATTTACTAACCATGCCACACTTTGCCACACCACAAGTTGTTAAGTTTTGACCGAACGTGAGATAGTAAGACACAACTATGTCACCAATCAAAATACCCACATAAGCAATTGTTGCATGCCTACAATTAGGCGTTGCAGGCTTATGCTGGGAACAGAACAGCCCCTTAATCACATGTTTGGTTCAGAGTCACACTAGCGACAATATTCCTTTCCTGCAACATGGGTCTGGAAAGTTTCCCTTAGCTTGGCAATGTGTGCCACCAATTTTGATCGTCCTAAGTCTAGCAGAGAGTGGCACCCATCTTGATTGCATAACCTTACTCATGTTTGGCATAAAAAAGGTTGGCAAATGCTGGTAACCTTAGTACACTAACCAAACAGGCCCTACTATCTTACTCAGGAAGTTATTATGTACACTTCAATCATCCTTATATTCCCTACCACGAAAATGTTTCAGTTATGGAACATCTTTGAATTTACTCATCTATCTGGTTTTGCAGCAAATTTTGTACTACTGCCATATTATACTTTCAACTATTTTGTAAGTGCAAGCGCTGAAGGTGCGACAAGTCAATTGGCAGATAACAGCTTACTTGTTCTGCTTATTCTGATCCACTACCGAAAATGCATATCAATGAATGAGTCCATTCCAACCGACAGTGTCTACATGAGTGATTCAAATACCAATGTCAAGGATGCACCAGCTTTTCATGAGAACCCTTACTGCAAGGCACTAAACAATGCTAAAGACATTCAATGTAAGATGCACCTGCAATATAGAGAAATTGTGGCACTCATATAGTCATATGTATCACTAACAGTTGCAGAAATGAATTATGCTGCAGTTGATCATGCCGATGTTGAGGGAAATGCTCAAAATGGACCCGTTGTCAGGCTGTCTTTTGCATCGCTGTTTGATGCTCTTGGCACGTAAGTAATGCATCATCATGCTAGTTCAGTGATATGCTTGTACTTTATTTATTAGATTTGTGGAATTTAACCAAATATTTCTGGGGCAGAAAACAGTGAGATTATTTCCTTTTTCTTCACAAACGAAAATGTAGCAATGATTCCGGTCTAATATCAGATTTGATGGATAAAAACAACACTGCACTTAGCGATAATTTTGGTCATGTGTAGATTATAAATAACACCGAACAGTTAACGCCGTATTCCAAAATGGAGTCATGTATCAGGGTTTAATGGTAGTAATGAGACTGCTGTGAGTAATTTCAAAACTAATGTTTTAAAATTAGATATCTTGACATCTTCTGTGGGCCCATTATCTAGGACCTATCATTATTTTTATTCAAGGATCATGTATGTTCATCTTGTTTCAGGATGTAAATTATTATGTACCAAAAGACCTTAGTGGTGTGTAATTCATTTGTTTCCACTATCCATACAGATGCTTAAAAGATGAGAGCTCAGTTCTGTTGCTCTATTCTCTGGTCCATGGGAACTGCGATTTTCAGGAGTATGTTCTGGTTCGAACAGACTTGGATACTTTGGTATGTTTTCTTGCAATTATGTTTGTAACCCTTCTTGTTGGAGCATGTGGGCATTTAATAGTTGGACGGAATATGCTTTGAATTAATAAAACAGTTGCATTTAAACTATTTTTCCCTTTTAGTGAGAGAATATATCAGTGGTTAATATGTTTTTCACTAGTAAGAGTTGCGCCATGACTTCTTTTCATTCCCATCCTTCCATGCATTGGCATAGTAAATCTGTGACTCCGTGGCAGTCAGCATGAAACATTAGAAAGCAAAGTCCAAATAGGGAAATACATATTAAAACCAAGGAGTAATAGCTAAAGTAATAATCCAACACATACTTTACATGTAAGGTTAGCCTTTGATTACATATATTGACAAATATCATTTGTCGACTGCCTGAGTTATAGCTCGGATTTTGTCGACAGCTTATGCCTATTTTGGAAATGCTCTACAATGCATCAAGGAAGACTTCCAATCAGATCTACATGCTGTTGATAATTCTCCTGATACTTAGTCAAGATTCAACCTTCAATGCTAGTGTGCACAAATTGGTAAGAAAATTAACTAGGTTTATTTTATTTAATGAATTCTTTCATGATTTAGTGTTCACTTTTTAGGTGCTTCCTAGCGTTCCTTGGTACCAGGAGCGCCTCATGCATCAAACTTCTCTGGGATCGTTGATGGTCGTAGTACTAATCCGAACCATCAAGTACAACCTCTCCAAGCTGCGAGTATGTACAAAATTTTGTTTTTGTTGTTCAGGGAAATTGATGCATGTCACACTCGCCTAGAAGTATCCTTTTTGCAAGGAAGACTTCCGATCATACCTTAGTAGAAGCTTCCTTTTGCATGTCAAACTACTTCTGGTTAAGTCTAATGACAAGCTTATGTGTACTTGCAGGATGTCTACCTTCACACGAACTGTCTTGCAATTCTAGCAAACATGGGTCCTCATGCGCATAGGCTGAGTGCATATGCATCTCAAAGGCTGGTTAGCCTCTTCGACATGCTTTCTCGCAAGTATGGTAGCTCAATCTCTCCCTGTTTCATTATCACATTTTACACTTAATTAAAGTTAATTCAAGTTAACCTGTCCATTTGCTTATTTACCATTCTTCAGGTATGCCAAATTAGCCGAGTTAAAAAATGACAAGGCTCTCAAAGTTACGTCTGATCAAATGGAAGCAGACATCATTTCAGATGATACGGTACTCTACTGTTATCTTGCTTCATAACAGCACCATTGTTTTTTTTTTTCTTCCCTTCATATCTGTAAACAGTGGTGTACTTTTGCAGTCAACGGAGCTTCACATATACACTGACTTCTTAAGAATCGTTCTGGAAATCATCAATGCAATCCTTACATATGCATTACCCAGAAATCCTGAGGTATGTTAGCTACCAGTACAGCAGTATACCTGATAGGCAGAGCCAAACTACTTCTAACATGTTCATCAACAGGTTGTGTATGCTGTATTGCATCGACAAGAGGTTTTTCAGCCCTTCAAGAACCATCCTCGTTTCAATGAATTGCTTGAGAATATATACACAGTATGTTACCTTTTTGTCTTTCGTGAACTCAACAAAGTACAACACATCATCGTCTTCTTCCTCCAGATTCTGATTCTGATCATATTCCGCCTTATAAACTTGTCTGGCAGGTATTGGATTTCTTCAACAGTAGAATGGACATGCAACAGTTAGACGGGGAATGGTCTGTTGACAAGGTTCTTGAGCTCATTAATAAAAATTGCCGTTCATGGCGTGGGGAAGGAATGAAGGTGAGACTTGTATTGTGACATTGCTGCAGTTTACTCTAATCATAGAGTAGGGGTTCATGTGGGCCATGTGGACATATTTCATATTTCTTATTGTTTGGTGTTAAATTTCTTCCCATCCATATAAAAGTTATTCTGGTATTTAGAGTGGCATAACAATATACAATTCTGTATTTTCCAGATGTTTACGCAGTTACGATTTACATATGAGCAAGAAAGTCATCCTGAGGAATTCTTCATTCCATACGCATGGAGGCTTATACTATCACGAGGGTAAATATTTTTTATTTGTGTATGCTGATTTTCACAAATAATATGCAATTATTATGAATATGCAAGTGATAATAATGTCTAAGCATGCAGTTACTGATGCTACATAAATGCCTTGAAACTGTTATTTTGACTTATGGCACATTAGGCTTATGGCACATTTTATCAGGATAGTGGAATGAAATTGGCCCACATTGACTCGGAAGTAAACTAGAATTTTCTACATATCTGATGCCAACTAGGGACATTTTCTAATACCATGTGGCAGTCATGTTTACCTAGACAATTTTGTATAACTTGCTATTATGTCCTGCATTTGCCAGATTCTCTTTCAATCCTGGTGCCATAAATTTGTTCCCAGTGGAGATTCATGTTGATGTAAGTTGCTCTCTTTTGCTTGAAAATCAATCAGGTTTATGCTTGGGCTAAGTTTTCAATTTCAGCTGTGCCCTGAACATGAAAATAATAAATATTAGAAATTACATGATCCCAAGGATGTTGAAAATCCCTTTTTTATGCTCCCACGAAGAATTTATCCTTGGGAATTCTCAATACAGCCACTGCTTCAGTTCTAGTAGTACTACTTTGTTTAGTGTTTTTGTAATAACATTTTTTCTGTCTGCCAAAATGGATCACTCCAGGATTCACCATCCAGCGAACAAAAGGTTTAGGGATGATCTGGAGCCTTTGGGTTCTGACAACACACAAAAATGTTGGACTTGCATCCCGACAAAGAGACTGTTGTATATAGGCGGCATATACCTGATAATCAAAGTGTATTTTCATTCATTTTGTGTTAATATTTCTGTTGTCCCATAATGTAATACCAGAGGTGGGGGGTGTGAGGAATTGCAGGGGATTGTATCTGGTTCTTGAAAGTAGGTAGTGCGTAGGGCACCATACACAATTCGTTTATAAGTTAATATGGTTGTATTTTTAGAGCTAGTACAATAGCAAGCTTATAGCCTGAAAATGCGTTGGAGCACCTGGCGACTACGCTCACTGTAATCTCGCTCATTCAATTGCCTCGGGATTCCATCCGCTATATTAGCTTTGTGCGTATTGGATGATTTTTGCCGTGTATAG
Organism: Triticum dicoccoides; assembly: GCF_002162155.2. NCBI lineage: Eukaryota > Viridiplantae > Streptophyta > Magnoliopsida > Poales > Poaceae > Triticum > Triticum dicoccoides. The sequence continues at coordinate 558,153,614 of NC_041384.1, read as the reverse complement.
CTCTCCAGCGGCAAGTGTCATTCATGTTCTGACTTCTGACATGGTGTGCATGCATCCTACTCAACTGCTCACGCCCAACAACCAGAGCTTCAATTCAATGCACCACGCTCCTCAATCTACCACCTTTTTTTCTCCATGGATAATGGTTGCTTAATGTACACTCTTTTTTTCTAGTAGTACAATAAATCAAGAGTTCAAAGCTCCCTGCGGTGAACTGAACTCTTGATTTATAGTGGAAAAAGCTTCTTCATTTTCGTTGTGTGACACATGGTGCATAAAGTTAGTAAAAAAAGGGATGCACACTTTGTTCCAAACATTTTCACCGCTGATTCCATCACGCTTTGTGGCACCGGAGTGACACGCAAAGCATTAATGAACTAGGAGTAACTTGTGTTTAGAAATTGCATGCATGCATGTGGGACCCTTAACACAGAACTTTACCATGCATGTACGTTAGTCTGACATGCAACTCAACTCCATGTCCCATTTTGAAGAAACAGCTGTGTACTCCTTTTAGAAAAAAAGCTGTGTACTTCATGATTTTTCATCGACCTACGTCGATTCGTTGAAGAAAGCTTAGTTGTCCAGGCAAAGCATTTGTCAAATTAACATACCATTTGATTAACTACTACGAGTGACAAAAAGACACAATAATACGCTGAGCAGAATTCTTTTTATTCATTCATTACAGAGATACATACTATCACTTCTCTGATCTTGAATTGCAACAGGCTAATTGTGAGATTCCATGACATCATTTCACGCTTCCGTTGCATGGGAAGTTGTTAACCTCGTCACCTTCTTTCTCTCCTACCGACTTACGTCCGCACACGCCATACCAAGAATCTCCATTTAAAACCACACTCCACATTTCGTTGAACACATGGGGTCGGTCTCTCCAAATCCTTCTTCCAACGTGTACTGAACTGGTGCCTGAAAGGGAATTACAACTTCTCGTCATTGTTACCGAATCAAACTTAAAATAACTGACAGTAGAGAGATGAATCAACAAGTGACTTGAAAAGATATATGCTTGGTTTGTGATTAAGGTATGCGACGACTATGCACATAATAAAATTATTACTGTATGGGAGACTTCCTGTAGATGCGTTATGAGAGTCTTGCTAATAATAAAAAATGACTTCCAGGAAGTTCATAAATGAATCAGGCGCTCGATTCTGCACGGACATGTGCACCCTGCCTGGAATTAAATGTGTATGGACACTTGGGCAGATTGAGGTGGTGTTTGGTTCTCTAGTCAAAAAGACTCTCAAGGAGGTGCTTGTAAGGACTTTTAGCGAAAAGTCCCAAAAAAGCCCCCCATGTTTGGTTTGCTAGGGACTTTTAGAGATTTTTTTTAGTCCCAACACAAAAAAGTCTCTGGAACCAAACACCCTGTGAAACTGTACATATATACTCACAGCTGCTATATTGAGACATTGAAAATCATTCTGGTTAAACTTGCACTGATCCCCAAACACAAGCCAACTGGCTAAGAGCATCTCCAGCCGAGCCCCCAACACGCCCTCCCCAACCGTGCCTATGTCTGCATAGAAGGTAAACTAATGACCGGTGTCAACAACCTAGGAATTTTCGGTTTACTACAGAAAAATAAGATGAACATATATAATCATATTACAGTTGATTTTTCCGCGTTTCTCAGTGTTGTATCTGTGTCCGAACTATATTTTTCTATTTCACTATTCAAAGCATACGTAAGCATTTATACTTGTGCATCTAATAATCGGACGTGTACTGAAGAAACTTACCGTCGAACCCAGCCGCGGTTTTCCCTTTCCACGTCAATAAGATTTGGAGTCCATGATTTCGACCCATGCTCTGCATCTAGAACTGTCGAGACGTGCTGCTCAGTGCTTCCATTAGAAGAATCGAGCTCGTCCGCTTCAGCAACTATCGAAAGCTGGCGCCCCTCTTTGACGGTCATCTGAGCTATCCCGACAGCGCACTCATCGGCTCTTATATCTTGATTCGATGTACAAAGAGACAAAAGAAAAATCAAGATAAACAGATCTGCAACTAGTAAAGCGGTCTGTTTTATCAATCATTTCAAAACCAAATGAACTTATACGGATTCGACGCAGGGTGGTTGCTGCACCAGCCGATCTACTGAACTGCTCATCTCCTTCCGCCGAAGAAGGACAGCAGTTCAAGATTATTGATAATCAGCGGCCTCAAAGGACTACTATCAAATCTGAAATCCACTTCTACTGTGAGGAATTTGTTTGTGCGTCAATCACTAGCAGCCGGCGAGAGGAGAATAGTTTTTCAGATCTGGATATGGAGTGCTTGCGTGCAAGTAGGGGACTGCACAGGTAGGTGATGGTGGAGTGAATTAATTACATCGGGCTGGTTTCCTGTACCTGTACCTCACAGACTGCATACAATAAAGGACTGTTAGCAATAGATCCGCACAACTAACGTCTGACTGTACCGAACGATTGCCCCCAGCATGCATGCATGCGATCCCATTTCCAGTGCAAGTTTGCATGCATACGGTGGCTCACCAGTACTAGTTCTAAACAAGACAAAAATTGCTGACGTCAACCAAGATTTCTCTGAAATTCAAATTTGAAAATGTTTTGTAGTTTAAACCGTTGATAAAAAAGGACAGACCCAGTGCATAGAAGCTCCCACACAAGGTGGGGTCTGGGGAGGGATTATAGGAACCTAGTCTTACCCCTGCAAAGTGCAATGCAGAGAGGCTGGTTCGAACCCAGGACCTCTTGGCACAAGTGGGGAGGACTTCACCACTGCGCCAGGCCTGCCCTCAGTTTAAACCGTTGATCCGATTGAAAAATTGTTTTCACATAAAATTTTTGTCACGACGAGATCTTCGAAACTAGATTCCATGTTGGTATGTTCCAATGATTTTTTTGGGGTCAAAAGTTACCATGCATATGCATAAGCTATCAATCTATTCACACCAGACTTATCAGGCATCAAATTAAACAGGAAGTTTTTGGCAACGTTTCAATGACTTTTATAGGTCGAATGTTATCACTTGATTCTGTAAAGAGTTACCCGAGTTACCCATATTGTTCATATGTTTTTTTACTGGCAACATTACATCGGTTGTTTGAACTACTCATGGACAACTATCAATTCGAATACTAGATATTATCGCAACCACCCACGTAACTACATCACTACTGTAGTGTTTTTGCTACTACCTAGCAAGCTGGGTAACCTGCATCATGCCATGGTGAGAATTTAGCATAATCAATCTGCTAACTATGTAAAATTCTTCCTAAACCTAGAGATATGATCACATATGCATGTCACCACAAAATCACAAGGGTAGAGTTAAGCATGCTGACATACTATAAGTTATCAAGGCGAAGCAGTGTGAGTTATGAGGCCAAAGCAGTATGAATTATCAGCTAGAACCAATTTAGGTTACCATGCTGGAAAAAAAGAATGAGTTGAACAAGCTAAAAGAGTGTGAGTTAAACATTCTGGCACTATATAAGTTATCAAGTTGCATAAAGCTCTCATGTTGAATGTAAAAATAAAGTGTTGAAAGCAAAATCAAATTAAACAATACACACAGTATAATTTATCAGGCTAAAGCAATATGAATTATCAGGTAGTATACCATGCCGAAAAAATAGATTCAATTAACCAAGCTAACAAAAAATGGTTGTTGTCATGCTGAAATACTTGAAGTTATCAGGCTCTAGCTGCCTATGTCATCAAGATGAAGTAAAACATGAGTGTTGAAAGCAGTCCGAGTTAAACATTGTAACACATCACAAGTTATCACGCCGACATTTTGTATTTATCAGGCTCAAGTCACATAAGTTATTTGGTTGAGGTAAAATTATAAGTGTTGAAAGCGGTTAGAATTATACATGCTGACATAATGTAATTTATCAAGCTAAATCAATATGAATTATCAGGTGGAAACAAAATTGGAGTTGCCACACTAAAAAACAAAATGAGTTAAATAGGGAAATAAAAGTGAAAGTGGAAGTAAAGACATGAGTGTTGAAAAGTAGTTCAAGTTAATCATTCGGACACATCACAACTTATCAGGCTGACATATTATAACTTATCAGTCTCAAGTTACATAAGTTATCATGTTGAAAGTAAAAAAAATAAGTGTTGAAAGCGGAACAAGTTAAATTGCTACACACAGTATAATTATCAGGACAAAAATGTATGAATTATCAGGCTAAAAAGTATGAATTATCATGTAGAAATTGTTTAGGGTACCATTCTGAAAAAAAAGAATTAACCAAGCTAACAAAATTGGTTGTTATCATGCCCACATACTTGAACTTATCAGGGGGATACATAGTATATTATAAGTTATCAGGCTCAAGCTGCATAAGTCATCAAGATGAAGTAAAAATATGATTGCTGAAAAAAGCAGTCCGAGTTAACCATTCTGATACATCACGACCTATCGTGCTGACATATTATAATTTATCAGCATCAAGTTGCATAAGTTATCAGGTTGAACGTAAAGTTAAAGTGTTCGAAGCAGATCAAGTTAAACTACCACTCATGGTATAATTATCAGGCCAAATAACATATGAATTATCAGGTAAAAACAATTGAATTACCATGCTGAAAAATAAAATGAGTTAAAACATGCTATCAAAGTGAGTGTTATTATGCTGATACAGTAGAAAGCTACCAGACTAACATCGTATAAGTTATCGGGCTCAAGCTGAGTGGAAACAAATTCGAGTTAAAAAATATGAATTGTCAAGATAAACAGTTTAGATACCATGCTGAAAAAAGAGCGAAACAGGCTAACACATTACAAACAAAATCATACAGATTTTGCTAAGCAAAAAGTGATGCGAAGTTGAACACATATCATGCTGACACACTAGAATCTGCAAGGCTAAACATCGTATAAGTTACCAGGCTAAACATTGCCACAAAATAAGGAAACAAGGAACAAAACACCTGGTCCAGAAAAAGAAACCTGATATTATTGCCACTCATTTTCCCCAACCTCACATTCGTATCACAAATTTCCAATAACGCAAAACAAACTATAGTACTACATCAGGGAATAGAACTATAATTGGTGTTTGTCCTTGTTAATTATAATCAGTGAAGGTTGTAAATCCCACACTTACAGTGAATCAATCTACATGGTACAGTAGATGCATAGTGCCCGGTATGTTAGTGGGTTCTGGGAACAACTACCACCCACACTATTCTAGCAGTACAAAAAACAAATCGCACCTGATGCATACATCACTCCAAAGTCTTGATAACGGACGAACTGGACGAGGCGCTGCTCCTCCGCGGCGGTGCAGGAGGCATGTGAAGGACGCGATGGCAGACGGGGCTCGTAGCGGCATGGATGGACAGATCCGAGGAGGGGCGGCGCAGATCCGGTGGCGGGGAGCTCCGGCAGGGTGGCGGCGTTCTGGGTCGAGCTTGGCTCCACCGTAGATGGCGGCTGAACTGGAGCTTCCTGGGCTGCCATGGCTACGAGAAAGAATACGAAAGATGAGAGATGGAGGATACGGGAGGAGGAAGTAGAGGGACTGGCGGAGGAGGAGCTACTCACCGGTGGGCTCCGATGACCAACGAGCGGTTCAGAGGGGGACGCGCAGCTCGGGATCGAGCTTCACCCGGCGACGCCGGCGCTGGATGGTAGGAGCGACGCGGAGGCGCTCGGGAGCGAGTAACACGGGGCGGCGGCTGCTATGGGAAATGGATGGACATGGATGGAGGATCGGTGTGGGAGAAACAAATAAGGAGAAAAATATTAGGCGGCGGGGCGTGTGCACGATCTGGATCGAGCGGCCACCGAGTCGTACGCGCCTGTTGCAAACGACCAGGCAGGTATTTAGCTTTTGCGTACAATAAATGACCACGAACATGTATGTACTGTTACATCTTATGATGTGGTTGCCGTATTCGCCGCATGTAATGATTTTCAGCAAAGTGGCACGGATCCCAAGCCTGCATGCGGGCGGCGGCGATTTCGGATGGGGGAGTCGCCGAGTGCTCCTAATCCACCTCCTCCTAATCCACCTCCGCTTATAGCCTGCTTACATGGTAATTTTGCCTATGTGACGGAGAGACATGAAAAATTGAGGGGAATGAGCTCTCATGCAAGAGCCTAGCTATATGCGTAGAGTTAAAAAAAAAAGTACCATGACTATAAATGATAACTACATATGACATGACAAAGCTAAAAGGTCTCTGTTGTTATCCCCATGCACTTGCGTGCAAGTTCACACAGGTTGTATAAATGATTCCTAGTTATATGCAGGACATTATGTATCTGCCAAGACACTTCTCCCAGTGTCACATATGTACTCCCTCCGTCCACGAATAAGTGTTCTTCTATCTTTTGTCCTAGGTTAAAATTTTAAAACTTTGACCAATTTTATAGGAAAAAGTACTAGCATTTATGACACTAAATTATATCACTAGATCTATTTTGAAATGTACTTTCATAATATATCAATTTGATGTCATATATGTTATCACTCTTTTGTATATAGTTGGTCAAAATTTCAAAACTTTGACTTAAGACAAAAGCTAGAAGTACACTTATTCGCGGACGGAGGGAGTAAGTTTTTCTTTCTTCGTTTGCCACATTCAGTAAACCTATTCCCAATTAGTGTTTTTTGAGTGGTTATTCCCAATTAGTTTGGTTTGCATTTTGCCGACAACACCAAAATCGCTACTTGAAAGTTGGCTGAAATTCAGGCAACGGCTCCCGCGTAGAGAAGATCTATACACTGCGGCCCACGGTTCCATCTGTTAGCCGTTGCGCCAGCCCTTCCCAGTTATTATCGGCCCGGCCCAACTGGGACCAAATCTTCTTGTTCCTTTCCCGCACGACATATATATTCCCCCCACTCTTCTTCTCACCTGCTCACCTTCCCTCCACCCCGTTCAAACAAACGAAAAAAAAGGAAAACCTTCTCCACCGTTCCATAGATCTGCAAACCCTAAACCCTAGAGCATCTGTCCGCTGGTCGACCTGCCAAGCCATGTGGCCCTTCTCCAAGTCCAAGGAGCCGCTCCCGCTGATCCGCTGCCCGGTCTGCGATGTAGGCCTCGTCAAGCGGTTCGTCTCCAGGACGGCCAAGAATCCGGGGCGCCCGTTCTACAGATGCGAGTACCAGGGAGTGAGTTTCCTCGCGTCCGCCTTCGGTTCTTCTCCGTCCGCCCCCCTCTCTAATCTAATCTTCCGTGTCCCGGCTGCTGCTCTCTAGAAGGGGGGCTGCAGCTTCTGGAAGTGGGAGGAGGAGTACGCCGCCTACCTCCGGGCGCGCTGGGGCCACATCACCTCGGTGCCCGCCGTCGCCGCCGGGCCCGCCGAGCGCTAATCCCATTCCTCGGTCGGCGTGGCGCTGCTGCTGCTGCTGCACAGCGCTTCCGCGCCTCTGACAGACATTTACCCTGCTTTGCCGTAGCGCGTTTCAGATCCAGTCTCCTGGTCTGTGAGTTGTACTAATGATGGTCGCAAGCTTCGCCCGAGAGAGTCGAGAGTCTAATGTCGTTCTCATGCTGTCCCCAACTGTTAAGTAATGGACCACTTCTAATTCCAGGTTATTACTGCCTGCCTTGGTTGACAGTTTTATGCAGAGTTGCGGGTGCTGGCCTAGAGGAGGCCTTGTTTTAAAATTGTCACTGATTGTTCTTCAGGTATCAATGCCTGAAGCAAAAATGAGCACGGAGAGAAATGATCGCTGTTTTTTTTCCTCTGTGCTTCGTGTGGACAAATCTTTTTTCGAATTTTTACCATTCGTTTGGAATTTGGTGCACAAGAGCTTTGCCTTCTATTCCACAATTTGGTGCACACAGTTGTTTCTCATTCAAGTGAAAATGATTCTTCAAAGAGAACAAATTTTGTATAGCTGGAAGGTTTTGTTTGCTGCATTCATGAACATCATGAAGTTCCATCTCTTTCACTACAACATCATGTATGCGGCAAAAAAAAATAGGAGTTCACTTTCTTTCTGAATTTGGTGTGGAAGAGTTTTGCCTTCTATTCCATCATTACTTTGTGTCACTTGTTGGCCGTCCTCGTGCAAATTGAGCTGTGCATTTCTCTGAAGAATCGTTCTTACTTTGAATGGCAAGCGGCTGTGCATATTGTACTGTTCCGTTGCCATCAATCACATTTTTTACAGTTAGGCTAGTCATAATGGGAGTAACTTACATAGTAACATAGCGCACTTCGAGAAATTTTTGCTTATGTGGCATGTAGTCAATGAGAAGTGGTAACATAATATGTTACTGTAACATAGCGCTTCCCAAGGCAAGATGAGTCTACAAATCATTAAATGAAGCCACATACTCCCTCTGGTCCTTTTTAGTTTGCATATAAGATTTGACTGAAGTCAAGCCTCGTAAAGTTTGACCAATTTTATAGAAAAAAGTACCAACATTCACAATCTGAAATCAATATCAATAGATGTGTTATGACTTAAAGTTTCATATTGTATAACTTTAGCATGGCGGATGTTGATATTTTTTCATATAAATACGGTCAAACTTTGTGAAGTTTGACTTCAGAAAATTCTAATATGCAGAGTAAAAAGGACCGGAGGGAGTATGACACTACTAGAATGTTACTTTGCACTATGAAGGTAATAACTTAGAGTAATGTTATATGCATGACACTAGTATAAGTTACTCCCCACTATGACCAGGCTTAGAATGTTTTGTTCACTACATTGATGATACACATAACAAGTAAAATGAATCACTTCACCTGCACACAAAGAACATAGGACATACCCTCCCGCTATTGCACCTGCCATAGAACAGAGAATGTCTTGCAGACTTGCGTGCCTCTCAGTTTACACTTTTATCTTTGAATGTGATGGCGGAAACAGGATGGCTTCAGAGTGACATTTTTCTGAATGCTTCGTAGACCAAGTCACTCGAAGTACTCTACCTCCTAATACATCTAAATCATTAAAAATCAGAACGATAAAACATCAAAATAATTCAATCGGCTATCATACATGATCCTTGGGAGGCTCCAACCAAAGGCAACTACACTTAGACAGTGTTGACAGTTTGACACTACTGATGAATCTCATGTTGCACTAGTCTGAACCCACAGCAAGTTTCGATTCAACAATGCAACTCTAGGCTGCACACGAGCTCCATGATCTATCCTCAATCCATGCATTTGTCCGTGACACATTAGCTAGGCCGATCAACATGCACCCTAAGATATTGGTCAAGGACACTCTGGAACACCTGCATCGGATAAAAACATTTGTAAAAAACGAGATTAGTTGGTTAGCTCCATGACATCGGCAAAAACATTTAAGCTGTAAGTCCATTACATAACAATTTTGATTCAGAGTTAGCAATAATATCACTATATGCTTAGCTCCATGACACGTTGGACATTTGGGTTGACAACAATAACATATAAGATGGTACATTCTTAACTAGTTAAAATATTAGATTTTCTTCTGTCACAAGTTAATAACACATTGAATATTATAATTCTGTTTTTCCTATTTCATGAAATGGAAAAACTCATGAAAAAAGAACCTGGAAAGAAAACAGTTCCTTCCTATTGAGAAGTGTGTCCATTGCAGCATATTGGTCATCAAATGCACTGTAGAATGTCTTGTAGAACTCAGTCCTGTATCATGACAGTCATCAGCTTAGAAGCGTCACTATAATCTGAATTAAGAAAATGACACGGGAGGCTACTCACTGTTCTTCTGTTGTGGTTTGTTGATCCATCTCGTCAAACTTCCTAGTCAGTATCTCTGCTCCTGTAGGTCCAAGTATGTTGAGGACTAAACCTTCTAATGTCCTTGGGAAAGTATGCTGAAAAGCATGGAAATTTAAGAGAATTTAGATAACAAAGAACAAAATATGATCCAGCATTGAATAACTAAGATGCTGAAATATTATAAAGCATAATGTAGTATGTATGATACTCCAACGCCGATAAAGGTTTTGTGCATGTTAGTGTTACCTATATAGGGAATATAAGCAAGACCAACTTATTTCCTAATTTTTAAATATGAGGACTTGAAAGTGCAAAAAAGGTTCGATTTAGAAGGGGGGACATGCTATGGTATCAGCTGATTTAACTTTTAAATACATGGTACATACCACCATTGCTAGTAGCATACTCCGCAACTCGAGTGGTTCAACTGGCAAAATGATTTTTGCAACGGGGTCTTTCTCCAAGAGAGATGAATCATCTGCAGCAGTCTTCTTTCTTTCATTGCTTTGGCTGGAAGATGTATCCTGAGATGCAGATTCTGCTATGTCATTTTGGTCAACCGCTTCAACACTGTCATGAACCATTGACATGAGTTCATAAAGCGCTTGTAGGGTGCTGGGTTCCAAAGATTGCAATGGTGCACCTTTCTTGCCAGATGTATCAGCTGCGCCTTTCTTGTCAGATGTATCCCGTGCACCTTTCTTGTCAGATGTATCATGACTTTTAACCTCGTTGTGCAAATTGAATTGCCCAGAGCCTGCCAAATGATTAACAGAAGGTCTTGAATCGTGACTGTAAGAACTAAAAGGGAACTGGATCTAAATAAATATACCAAAAGAAATATGAAGGGGTAAGCATTGCTTTGCTCATAAATGGCCACAATGGTTAAATAGAGAAACAAGTAGTTACTATGACAATCTTTGAAGTTCGAATAACACATAACATTCATCCATCCAAATAGTCAATAGAAGTTTGGAGAGCACTTAACTGTCATTCTATCACTAAATTCAACTAAAATTAAAAATAGGACAGAAAGCTTAAGGTGCCTCTCGAAAGGCATAAAATACTCACCTCTCAATTCTTTGTCTGTTGGCTGAAAACCGTTGTTTTCTTTCGCATGTCTGAAGAAATTTTTCTGCACTATTTTGTTCTGTAGCATGAGAGATGCACAGAGTTATTACACAAGTTATTCATCCGGTGAACAGAGGAGAAAAGGCACTGCTAACTACTGCATGCAGAGGCGACGAATCATCTAAAGTTAGTTAAAATCCCCAGATCAGGGCAAGAAGCCAAGGAGCCAGGTGATTTCAGAAACCAATAGCACACTTCGTATTTTCGAACGATGAAACAAAAGTTTTGTACTACCAAAATAACCAAAAGAGGGTAATGGGACATACCATCTCTGTATCCACCAATCTTCACTACAAATCAGTTTTAGAGGTAGACACCAGCAAGATAGTGCCAAAAACAAGCAGGGAAACCAGTCAGGTATATAGATTAAAAATAGGTACTGCAAAATAAGCAAAAACATAAAAACTTGGGGATCAGAAAATTAGTCATTCTAAATGTCCTTCAGTAAAGAACTGCACATTCTGAAATGCTACTACCTCTGAAACAAGGGAGTTGATACTGAGTAAAGTGTAACAGCTGTTTGTTATTTTTATCATGTACCCACATCAACATCCTCAAAAATGTAGAGGAAGATCCAGCACCTGATTGATATGGAAAACCTCATGTTTACAATGGAGAGTAACCATTGAACATATGCACTTCATCTTATGGGTTTGGGTACTTTTTATTCATTCATCTTATGGATGCTGCTACCTAGGAGTATTAAATATACACAATTCAATTAGAGGGGCGAACTGAAATAAACCAGGAAAAACGTGAACTGAAGGAAACTAGGAAAAACAGCATACTCTTACAATACACTACAGACAGTCAATCTGGGGAAGCTGCAACAAATATTAAAGGAAATGTGGATGGCCCAAATATAATAAAAATACCTCCTTAAAATTCGGCGTAGATAGTAGGCATCCATATGCTCTAACATTTCAGTCATTATTCTTGATTTCCACCAAAAGTTAATTGCTATGGTCAAATCATCACTGTCTACTTGGTGATACCTGATAAATGAACACTCAAAGTGTAAGACATATTAGCTACCCTACATTAGTTTTGTTGGAGGATACTTAACAGAGCAAAAATCTAAGATAATTTTTTCCCATGTGCAACATCCAGATTTTCCCAGAGTTCAGTCTTTTTACTTAAAAAATGGGTGCCGACTTTACATAAAAAAATGAACCACGGAAAAATCAGGATATCACACTATGCTAGCAACATATGAGCTTTCACATGTATCAAATGTATTAAACCGAATAACCACTTTCTGATTTAAAGGAGATAAAGGTCGCAGAATGGTATGATGAAAATAAAAATGAAAATCAGCTATGGAACACGGATGGCAGATGGCACCAATCTTCTGGTATCGGAAATTGAGATGCTGAGAAATAGGATTAAGTACAGTGTAAAATAATTCAAAAAGATGTACCATCCTTCTGGTATCGAAAACTGAGATGCTGAGAAATCGGATTAAGTACAGTGTAAAATAGTTCAAAAACATGTACCATCCTTCTGGTATGAAAAGAGCATCGCCACAATTTAGGACAACCCTTTCAGAATACTCCTTCATGTATTTTGCTCTTGTGTAACTTGAATAGTCTGGTTCCTCAATACTGACACCGCTGCCAAAAATGATTGGGGGATCAGAGAAAGCATTTTTTATCTGCTAAATTCCAATTACTCAAGTCAATTAAATAAATGGAAATAGTTCCTTGGAGAAAAGGAGTTTACCTATGGTTGGAGGCCTCCCCGTATACAGGCATTGGATACAAAAATGGGGATGCGGAGGGAGACCACAAAGTTACTGTATGGAATTTTATCAGGGGAAATAAACAATTAATAGGTTTCTTTAAAAAAATCAGGTGCTAGAAAATAAATATTTCAAACGGCTTCAAGATAAGGATCTTTTATCACGTGAAAAGACCATGAAACTAAAGTTGAAGAGAGCAAATTCAATTAGAACACAAAAAGTCCATCTGCAGTTGCAGTAAAATGGTGATATTCCTATGTTGTTACCAAAGACACAACCAAGTACCAACACATAATATCCGTAGAACTTGTAAATTAACATCCAAAAGAACATCAACAATGGCTGCATAGCATACTATTACTGCCTAAAATATGAAAGATACCTTTCTTGCATCCAGCCACCACGCAGAGAAGGTTATGGTGAGGATCATAATGGGTACTTGATCTCATGTGAGCCCTACTCATCCAGAAGTTTATTGATGAAAATGGTTTTCCTTTCAGAAATATAGGCTGCAGAAAGAAAAAAGAAACCAATTAACTCAAAAGCTTGGAAGTCATGAATAGAGATGATTCGCATGAAAAACAAACACGGTTAAGCAGACCTCCTGAATGTCCTCTTTTAAAACTTCTAACGAGCATCTCTCTTTGTTCTCAGTGTTGAGGATTGACACCTGTTGTAGGTAAGATTTATTTTCATGTACATAAATAACTGTATAACACTACAGTAACTACTTATCAGAAGGGTGCAAAAAGGCAAACATGCCTGTGCTAAGTAGAGTTGCTCGGAAATCTCCAAGCCAGCTGAGCACATTTCCCCTGAACAAGTTGGCTCCTCCCCAATACCTTTATCTTTGGACGAATCACTAGCAGCATTCAGATGCCCCAGGTAAGATTTGCAGGAATGCATGAATGTGGAGAATGGGATAGAAACCTACATCAAGGAACGATATATCTAGTGTCAGCGCCTCAACGTGAATTGTGCATACGGAATAATTCAGGAATTCCAAGCAGAAAATTCGGAGCAACAAAACAACAACCCTCTCATGACTTCTGAGATCCCCATAGAACACGTGCCCGGTGCTCGACATCATGGCTTCCACCGCAACATCAGGCCCCACCTTCTCCTGAAGAACGAGTGAATGACCGGGGTAAATATTGCATCGACAATTGCAAAGTAGAAAGGCTCAAACATATGTTATTTTTTCGCTGTCTCCTAGTATGAACTGTACAGGGGGAGGGAGGGAGGGAGTGATCCGAACCAGCAAGTAGTCGAGGCCACCATGGAGAGGATCCCACCGAGGGGAGGCGGCTGACCCCTTGAGCACGCCGCGGAATACCTAGATATTGGGGTTTCCCCCCACGAGAGCAAGCACGGAGACATCAGAAGGGGGCACGGGGAAGGAAGGAAAGGAGAGCTGGGAGGAGATGAGGTGCAGAGCAGTTACGGCGGGGACGTTCTTGGGCTCGATGGAGGCCGCGAACTCCTCCGACGACGGCGGCGAGGAGAAGCGGGCGGCGCGGAGGCCGGCCTCCACCCGCGCACCCACGAACTCGGCGTCTTCCTCGGCTTGCATCCCTTCGCCGTCCGGGAGTTTTTTTTTTTTGAGTAACGCCGTCCGGGAGCACGAAGCACCTCGGCTACGTTTTTTTTTTTGAGGGCTACGTAGTAGAGCTGGGAGGTAACGCGTCCATGGGCCTAGCCTCCTGTAAGTGAGCCTTGGTCCAGGCCATGGCCCATGGGCTAACAGAACTATATATTTTTACACTTACTAGATAATTGTCCATGTCCTGCAAGGGCACAAATATTTTATATGCAATCACTGTGCTTTACCGATCATTTTATTTTTTATTTATGCGATTACGTGTTAAAATTGGAATCTAGTTATCAACTGAATCAATACATATTGACTTGTTCCATCTTATTCAGCAGTGTGTGTCTGATTCGGTCCAGGAGGAGATCATGCATACCCTGGACCTCACCTCTTCGACCTTTGAGGAAAAGTATCTCGGTCTTCCAACCCCTGAAGGTCGAATGAAGGTTTCTCATTTCCAACCCATTTTCGAGAGGTTCACTAAAAGACTTACGGACTGGGCAGAAAGATACTTGTCCTATGGGGCAAAAGATATTTTGGTCAAATCTATTGCTCAAGCCCTACCTACGCATGCCATGAGTATCTTCAAAATGAGTGCAGGCTTTTGTGATAAATATGAGAAACCGGTGCGTGACTTCTGGTGGGGGGATGAAGAGAACAAAAGAAGAGTGCACTGGATGTCATAGGAGAAGATGACAAAACCAAAGCGTGAGGGGGCGGCTTGGGTTCCGTGATATGTGTATTTTCAATCAAGCTCTTCTCGCAAAACAAGCATGGCGACTTGTCCAAAGACCTGACAATCTATATGCTAGGGTTCTAAAAGCAAAATACTACCCAAAAGGAAATTTGTTGGGCACGGTCTTCACCTCTGATGGATCTCCCGTGTGGCGTGGAATTGAGTATGGGCTTGAACTCTTGAAAAAGGGAGTGGTTTGGAGAGTGGGAAATGGAAAGAGTATCCAAATCCTTCGTGACAACTGGATACCTCGGCAATCTGGCCTTTCCATACAATCCATGAAAACTAGAAGCCGGCTGAGGTGGGTAAACCAGTTGTTGCTTCCCCATTCTAATGACTGGAACAAGCAGATCATTGACAAGTTGTTCTACAATTTTGACTCGGCAGAAATATACAGGATCAAGCTCCCCTCAAGGCCTATGGGGGCATTCTACCTTGGAACTATGAGAAGAACGGTACATTCACGGTTAGGAGTGCTTATCATCTTG
>NC_041384.1:558029667-558138056 GCF_002162155.2 Triticum dicoccoides | reverse complement strand
GGGGGGGGGGGTCTAATGAAGGATCCTCAAAAAACCCCAGTATTGCTAGGGAGAGCTTATGGAATCTAGTCTGGAAAGCAAAGGTACCACATAAAGTCCGTACCTTCACCTGGAGGGCTGCCACTGATTCTCTCCCTACAAAGGACAAGCACAGGAGGACTCTTGAATTGGGTGGTATATGCAACCTATGTGGACTGCGATTGAAAACGCACATCATACTACCATTGTATGCACAAAATAGAGAGCTCTTCGTGAGGAAATGAGTAAATTTTGGAAACTGCCAGAAGACAAATCAATCATGCCTTTCTCCCCGGATTGGCTTTTGCAAAGCTTGAGTATTTGCCATGGTGACATGAGGGAAAAACTTATGCGAGTTCTTTGGAGGGCTTGGCACATGAGAGATGATGTCGTTCACAACAAAGGTGAAGCTACTATACAAGACTCTGTGATTTTCTTAAGGAATTATTGGGAGTGCCTATCCAGCCCAAATCCGGTTGTAAACGATGTGAAGGGGAAGCAAAAGCTGCATGGAGTTAAGTTGTAGTCTTCTAGCCTGCCTCCCCATGTTGAGGTGCTTGGCTGGACTAAGCCGCCAGCGGATCATATAAAGATCAATGTCGAAGCTTCTTTCATTGCAGGCACAGGTTTGGCTACGCTGGGAGCAGTTGGCAGTGATTGTTTTGGTGATATTGTCTTCTCAGCCGTTTGCCGTTTTCATGGATGCTCGGATGCAGAGGAAGCCGAAGTCCAGGCCCTTTCTTTCGGCCTTAACCAGGCTCGTAAATTGAATTTGAACAAAGTGCAGATGGAGACTGATTGCAACGCTGTTGTGGCTGCTGTGAATGATAGTAGTGTTAGCAGGGCAGCTGGTGGGCTTGTTATGAGAAGTCTAAGGATATGATCAAGGAGTTTATAGCTTGTTCTGTTTCCAAAGTCCATAGGGAGAGCAATGTGGCTGCGCATGAGCTTGCTGCCTATGTTAGAGTAAAGGGGGATTTTTCTTTTCTTTTAGCTAATGTGCCACAAGCTTCGAAACACGTAATTGCTTCTGATTGTATTTCAGACTTGTTGATATGAATGAAGCTCTCCCTTTTCTCAAAAAAAAAACCCCTATTGACTTGTTAAAAGACCATGATTTTATTTGGTCTTCTACAGTATTTGCACTTATGACAAAACAACGACGAGGTCTACTGTGGCTTCAGCAAGAATTTTGCGGCACATGGACTTGGCTGTAATACCCCATTTGTGTAGGGTCATTTTCGTGCACATGGTTCAGTTACCTCGTGTATTTAAAACATATTTTCAACTAATTACCCTTTTAAGTGTTTTTCCTGTTTTGACTCCTTGGACCCATGTTTTAGTGCTGACTGTTCATGCCAGTTTTCTCAGTTCGGCTCGCTCTACTCAATGGGGTAATTGTTGTCACAAATGTGAAACTAGTAGAAGGTAAAAATTGGAATTCACTCTTTTTGGAAAAAGGGAAGAATGGAAAAGAGGGGCTATAAGCCTCGAAGTCACAAAAACCAGTCAACAACTGCACAATCCACAGCCAGCGATTCCAATCATAAACATGGATTTTCTAAGGGCCAGCGTGAGGTGGAAACCACTCCCACCCCGTGTTTAAGGGAACAAACAGCACACAAGGAAGGGGCCCGTGGGAGAACCGGTAGCAGCAGAAAGGGAGCTGTAGGCCATCATGACACCAGACCAAAGGCTCGTGTCCCCCTCCAACTCAACTGGATCCAAACATTAGAGCCAAAAAACACATGACATGACGCTTCAAAAAAGAAGGAAAAACCGGGAGACAAGGAGCATGACTCACTCGAGTGGACTGGAATATGTTAAGATGCGCCGAAAGGTTGACCGGTGGAATTAGATACAGCTTTAGCTTCACTAATTTTTTGTTATCAGCAGCTCTCCACATGTTGAGGTTTTATCCGCTGAAGAAAAAAGTCCGAAGTTTCTGCGGAATCACTCGTATACATGTTATTTATAGGAAAAAGTGGAAAGAAACTCTTCTCTCCGTTCTTCGTAAGTCGGTTCAATCCATGTCTTCAGCAATGACTTCAGGACCTGAAATCTTTCGCGTAACGCATCATTTCATGAGAATAAACCTAAGGGTTAATTAGATGATGCAACCAATGCGACAGAAAGAAAACTTAGAACCATAAAGTCATGCACCCAATGTGACAGAAAGATTATGATTTCCGTATAGAAGGTTTCAGGTTTCCTGCCCCGTTGCAGTACAGTGTACGCTTAAAACAATTCAGTCATTCATGAATGATATAATTCAACTTGACGCCAAAAAAAAGAAGAGAATGATGCAATTCAACTATGATTGGGCCATCTGACCAGATCTCCAACTTTAATTTTCTTGACACTTCTAAAATGATAAAGAGAGGAAACAATGACCCCCAAAAAATGTCCCTATGATGTGCTCCCTGCATTAAAATTATTAGGAGGCTCACAGGAAAATTGTGCTGTCTAGTCACACCCTTTCTTGCTAATCTTGAGGTGGCCACCGCCATCATGGTCTGTAGTGCTCACTTGCACCTCCCCATGGCTTATAATAGGCTATAAGTGTATTGTAGATTGTGCTTGAGCTTGAGCTGAGTTAAAGACTGTTTTCATTGGTCTTAGTACCTAAAGGGCTTGGGCTGAGAGTAATGGGTAATGAGATGGGCAACAACAACGTTATCGGTCAACAAGGTATGCATGTTGCTAAATACTATCTGCTTTCTAGGAATGAGCATGAATATTTTGCTAACCATCTTCTTATGTAATTCTAGTACCAGAGGAGAGTGCTAAGGATTTCGACAAAACCATGGCCAACGCAGATTATTCACATGAGCTCAATAACATAAATGGTGAGAAAGGTACTGCCTCTGTTTCACAATATTTGTCCTGCACGAACACCTAGGAGGCACAAATTCAACGAATATTTGATGGAATCATGTCAAACTTGCTCTTACTAGAAACTCACCACTACAAAGCTATGATCGCTGATTCATTGTTCTGTTTATGTTAGATACGGAAAAGGATGGCACTAAGGATGTAGATATGTCGGAGGTATTAAAGGTCCCTCTCATCTCTAGTGGTGGAGATAAGCAAATGGCTTCAGATCAAACAAAATTGTCCGCTGCGAATGAAGACTTAGATGAGAAGAATAGGGGCTCACCTCAGGATCACACATCAACAGAAGATGATGATGGGAATAAAAACTTACCTACAGAACAAGGTTAGTTCAGCCGACTGATATTGTACATACTATAATTTTATTTTTGTATTGTAAAGCGTATTATGCGAATGGTTTAATACGAAAAGTTTGGAAATGGTGATTTCCATATGAGGTAGTAAGAAAATTCTAGAGATTTAATAGGCATTTTTTTTATACAAGTTAACTTCTAGTTAGAATTCAGTGCAATGTAATCTGGAGTTCAATAACCACTCTAATGCTATTATGTTTATGTTAGATAAGGAGAAGGATGGCACTAAGGATGTCGATATGTCAGAGGTGTTAAAGGCCCCTGCCATTTTTAATGGTGGAGATGATCAAATGGCTTCAGATCAAAGAAAAATCTCTGCTGCAAATGAAGACTTAGATGAGAAGAACAGGGGCGCACTTGAGGATCATACATCAACACAAGATGATGATGGAAACAGTAACTTACCTACAGAACAAGGTTAGTTCAGCTGGCTGATACGGTCCGTACCTAGTTTGTTTTGCTGTCTTTCGTACAATAGTCCCATTTTTGTGCTTTAAGCTTCTATGCACTGGGTCTGTCCTTTAATAAGCCATTTAAAACTGGTTTAGTATGAGAAATACGCGTGCTTGAGAAAATTAATGGTGATTTCAGGATGAGATAGTAAGAAAAATCTATGGTTCAAAAGAATGCTAGTGCTACTTAGCCGTCCACCTAATGTTTTTTTCGAAAAGAGGGGAAAATCCTCTGGCTCTGCATCGAGTGATGCATGGCTACCCACCTAATAAGAAGTACACTATGTTTCTATGAATAACTATACTTGAATTTCAGAATGTATAATTGTCCACTAAAAACATAGGCAGTTAAGCATTTATAGCTTTTACCTTCAGCACTATAAGCTCGACTAATAAAAGCAAGTCATCTGGCACAGGTGATGAAGCACAGGAGGACAGTGGAACTGAAACAGCCACAAATTCTGCAGAAACAGTTGCCCGTTTCGACACCACAACTGAAGCTATAACAAGCAACAAGGATACTTCATCATCTGATGAGCAATTCACACAACTTGAACACGAAACTACAGAGAAAAGTGAAGAAAATACCACGGCAAATCCCGCCATGTTGTTAGAGGAAAACATTGAAGATCTGCCAGAAGACAAGGAGGAATCTTGTAGTCAAGAAGTTGCAGTGGTGGGTGATAATCTAGTTGGAGAACATACAGTTGAAAACCTAGAAGGACAAACTGGACCATCAACAGTGGAGGGTGATAATCTAGTTGGAGAGACTACAACATCAACTGAATCAATTATCAGTGGTTATGTTGATGACGAGACTAAGGAGGTTGTCGTCGAAGATGAACCTAGAAAAAGAGAAAATTCGTCATATGTAAGACCAGAAGGCGACACCAACCAAGAAACATTCAAGAATGAAGAGAAGCAAGAAATCTGTGAGATAGGCAAAATCAATACATGCAAAACTATAACAGAAGATACTGTGGTTAAAAGCCCTGAAGTGCTAGAAGAAGATGAGAAGATCCAAGGATTGGAAAATCAGGAGGAAGAATTTCCCAAATCTAGTGCATATGATGCTCCTGACATTGTTGAAGCTGTTTCCCAATTTCAGTTAGCTTTAGCAGATCCAAGTGCAACAAATGGCAAAGAATTTCAGAAACATGAACTGAGTATAGCAGAACAGATGTCAGATTCTGTAAGTGCAGCAATGGAGCACAATGTAATTGAAACAGCAGAGAAAGAGCAAGGGGGAATTGTTGAAAAAGATGTTGCAGACAAGAATGAAGAAGATAATTTTGAAGGGGATAAGAAATCTGATGGTATGTCAGAGGTTTTAAAGGACCCTGTCATTTCTAATGGTGGAAATGATCAAATGGCTTCAGATCATACAAAAATCTCTGCTGCAAGTGAAGACTTAGATGAGAAGAACAGGGACTCACTTCAGGATCATACATCAACACAAGATGATGATGGGAATAGTAACCTACTTACAGAACAAGGTTAGTTCAGCTGGTTGATATGGTTCATACCTAGCTTGTTTGGCTGTCTTCGTACTATGTTTTATTTCTGTGCTTTGATAAGCCATTTAAGAAAATAGTTAATATGAGAAGAATGTGTGTTTGTGATAATAAATGGTGATTTCAGTGTGATAGTAAGACAGGGATTCAAAAGTAAAAATTTGCTAGATGCTAGTGCTACCTAGCTACCCACCTAATAAAGGTGCGTTATGCTTCTATGAACAACTATACTTGAACTTCAGAATATATGATGGGCCACTAAAACCATAGGTACTTAAGCATTGCTTTCCTTCAGCACTATAGACTCTCCTAATAAAAGCAAGTGATCTGGCACAGGTGATGAATCACAAGACAGTGGAACTGAAACAACCACAGATGGTACAGAAAAAGTTGCCCCTGTCGGCACCACAACTGAAGACATGACAAGTAACAATGATACATCATCATCTGATGAGCAATTTAAAGAAGTTGTACACGAAATAACAGAGACAAGTAAAGAAAGTACCATACAGAATCCCCTCACATTGTTAGAGGGAATTATTGGAAGTGCGCCACAAGATGGGGAGGAGTCTTGCAGTCAAGAAGTTGCAGTGGTGGATGATAATCTAGTTGGAGAAGATACAGTTGAAAGCCTAGAAGAAAGACAAGCTGGAGTGTCGGTAGTAGAGGATCTATCGACACCATCGTCGGTACAAGGAGAGACTACATCATCAACTGAATCAATTATCACTGATCATCTTGATGATGAGACCAAGGAGGTTGTCCTCGAAGATGAGCCTAGAGAAAGAGGCCATTCATCACATGTACGACCAGAAGATGACACCAACCAAGAAACATCCAAGAATGAAGAGAAGCAAGAAATCTGTGAAATGGGTAACAACAATACCTGCAAAACCACAACAGTAGATACTGTGGTTAAAAGTGAAGAAGTGCTAGAAGAAGATGAGAAGATCCAAGGATTGGAAAATCAGGAGGAAGAATTTGCCAAATGTAGTGCATATGATGCTCCGGACATTGTTGAAGCTGTTTCCCAATTTCAGTCAGCTTTAGCAGATCCAAGTGCAACAAATGGCAAAGAATTTCAGAAACATGAACTGAGTATAGCAGAACAGATGTCAGATTCTGTAAGTGCAGCAGTGGAGCACAGTGTAATTGAAACAGCAGAGAAAGAGCAGGGGGGAATTGTTGACAAAGATGATGCAGACAAGAATGAAGCAGCTAATTTTCAAGGGGATAAGAATTCTGATGGTATACATGACTCCGTCGGTCTTGTTATGGTCCATGGAGAAGATTTTACAGGTTTAGGCCCGCCATTATCTGGCCCTCTTTCTATTTTGAATGAAGAAAAGGTACATGAAGAAGTCGTCATAGAAGAATTAGCCGCACCAATGACTGCAAAATCATTTGCTCTTAAACCAGTAGAAGATTTTGTGAAGGAAGATATTAAACCTGATAGCTCAGATAGTAATGAAGGAACCACCACCTCCACATATGAAGCAAAGACTATAGATACACAAGAAACTATGAACATCTCACAATGTGATCAGCCTCAACAGGTACTGCTTGAAGAACCTGAAGTTGTCAAATTTGAAAACAGTGAGACTCTGAGCACTTGCATCCAGCTGGTGGAATACAGTTCAGCGACAGAATTAATCTTCCCTAATGTATTCAACAAGGAGAGAGAAGGCACATCTGATAAAGCCACATGTTGTACTTCTGAATCCAATCAGGAGAAAGTCACAGGGACTGTAGGCTTTGCTGCTGAATCGAAACAAAAGAAAGTTATTGCAAATGCTGATAATTCTAGTGAGGAACAGTGTTTGCTTCAGAAACCAACTCTAGGGACAGATGTGGGTGAAGAGATTCCGTTACTTCTGAGTACAGAAAGCATCAACTCTTTAAGTTATTCTAGTGAACAGCACAGCAAATTAGTCAAGGACATCCCCATGACCAACATCACTCTGATGCAAGCCAAAGATGAAGCCGTGGAAGAATCTGAGAAGAGTCCACTGCTGAGCCCTAGGGAGCCATCAGAAGGAGCCTTCAGAGCGCCAAATCACTCGGGAAGAAACAATAAACCACTTCGTAGCTTAATGACGGAGGACGGTGTTGGAACGTGGTCGCTGTTGAAGGAACAAGAACCGGTTCGGAAGAACAACACCACGGTTAGTTCTCCTAGAAGCAAAGAAAAGCAGAAGCCAAAGTCATCCCTTTTTGCCATTTGCATGTGTTGCACCACAGCTACGAACTGATTTATGGCTTCATTTGTTGTTTTCCTTAATGCCTGGTTGATTTTCTTTTTGTTCAAGGTTTGATGCTCGAGTTTACTTAGTGAAGAATGTTTTGCAGTTGCTGGAAATATTTTAGATACCACAACTTGTATTGATCAGAAGTTGTATGTTACTCTTTTTTTCCATCACTGTATCTGGTTTGGAGAATGAATGCCTTCAATAATACAAGTGTCTGTAAAGGGTTGTCGAGTTAAAAACATCCTTTGTGTACGATACGATATATAGCATTCCGACATTAAATATCTCCACTGCCGTTGTTCTATGCCGACAAATGTCCATAAAATGCGAGCATGACATGCCAAAAACTTCCAATTATCTTAAGCAATTTGAGTTAATCAAATTTTCGCATAATCATATTAAACTGGTATATTTTAGTACGTTCTCTTAAAAAGGACAGAAACAAACAGAACAAGCCCTTTCAAAAGGATTACTGAATTAAATTTCCAACATGAGAAGCAAACGCCAACATCACTGTAGTTGGCACAATGATAAAGTTAGCCACTGAAAGTAGTTTCGCAAGACCATCTTATTCAAAAGCATTTCCACTAAAGTGGAACATGGGAATCCCAAAAACATGTTGTTTATGC
Organism: Triticum dicoccoides; assembly: GCF_002162155.2. Lineage (NCBI taxonomy): Eukaryota > Viridiplantae > Streptophyta > Magnoliopsida > Poales > Poaceae > Triticum > Triticum dicoccoides. The sequence continues at coordinate 558,129,946 of NC_041384.1, read as the reverse complement.
TCACCAAAGAGTCCTACCCTAAATGCCAATGCAGATATTATGTAACTTATTATTGACAATTCTGCTTCAGACTATTATTAATGCTCGAATTCACACATTGAACAACTTCAGGATTCATATTTAAGCTAGAGAAAGAAAATCAGTAATGCTCACAGTATGATGTGACAGAGGTCGGAGTACTGGAGAAGATGCAAACAATGATCAATTATATGATATCTGTCAGTAATACACATTCAGGTATACATAGACTTGTTGCCAAACAGTGCAAATATCAGACGAACAATATTTACTGATTAGAGCAATTCCAGATTTCTAACTAGTAAAATCACAGTAAGTTTTGCCGAAAATAATCGCAGACATACCACGCACCCCATTTCCCCAACCGAAGACAAGCCATTGATGGTTAACTTACCTCTGCCAGTGAAAAGAAAGTGTTGGTGGCATATGAAGCCTGCAAGAAGTTAGATCCATTCGGGTTAACTCGAGCAGAGAAAGATTGCGGGTTAACTCGAGCAGACTGCCCCCTCCCCCGAGTCGCCGTCGTCGACCCATCCAGGCCGGGCAGGCCACTTCCTTCTCTGCCCCAGCCCCCAGCCACGGTGGGCACGGTGTCATCAATACTCGTCCTCCTCACTGCTCCTCCCGTTGACCGACGCCACCAGTGCCTTCTGGATCACACCTCCACCCGCCTCTCCGCAAGCCGCGGACGCCGCTTCATTGTGGCCGGTAACTCAACGACCTTCCACAGTTCCACTTCGTGTCGCAGCGCCCCTCACAGGGCAGTCCCACGATTGATCTCGCCGTCGGTGCGCCAATCGGCGGCCCCGCGGCCGAGTCATGGCGATTGGCGAACCTGCGCCGTCGACGACGAAGTTTGGAGTAGTATAACAAAGGAAAAATAGAACAACCAAATGGGCGTGCTGCTTTGAGATTAGTGATGTTAGGGCATTTTCAAGACGGGCCCGCAAACCGCCCGTATCTGTCCGGGCCATGCTGCCTAGACGACGGGAGCCATCTAAGCGGGCATGTATCGATCCGTGGGGCGGTCCGGACGCGATTTCCACCGCAAACCAAAGAAAAAGGTGAGGGAGCTTTGCGGGAGTCCGGACACGCGAAACATAAAAATCTGACATCCCGGCCACCCAAAACCCTTCCCGGATCCCGCGATTCCATCCTCCCCATTTGCTCTCCTTCCTTCTTTCTTTCTTGCCTTTGCCGCCGCTCCACCACCCCAGCCACCATGCCACACCCCTGCCGAAACTCCGCGTTTCCGCCACCTCCGGCGCTCCAGCAGGGCTCCACCCCGCTTCTCCTTCGTCTCTGTTCAATCCCTGTCCTCCGACCGTCCCGTCAGGTACCATCCGCTACTGCTATTCTCATCATGCCCGGCAACTGTTTGATGAATCGCCGAAGCTAAAAACAGTTGCCCCTTTCTTCTTTCTAGCAATGGCTTCCGATTTGGAGTACATATACGGGCAGTATGTTGAGTCATCCGACGACTCATCGGACGAGGAGAAGTACTCCGATGAGACGGCGATTATGCAGGCGGTCCCTGAAGACTCGGAGCGTGCGGAGGAACATGTTCTCAATTTCAAGGCCTCGATCAAGGGTCATCAAGTGCTCAATCGCAATAGGGTGTGTGGCCATTTGACACTGATGGCCGGCTACTTTGCCCCCAATGCACTATTCACTGACCATTGATAACCCACAAGTATAGGGGATCAATTGTAGCCTCTTTCGATAAGTAAGAGTGTCGAACCCAACGAGGAGCTAAAGGTAGAACAAATATTCCCTCAAGTTCTATCGACCACCGATACAACTCTACGCACGCTTGACGTTCGCTTTACCTAGAACAAGTATGAAACTAGAAGTACTTTGTAGGTGTTGTTGGATAGGTTTGCAAGATAATAAAGATTACGTAAATGAAAAGTAGGGGCTATTTAGATAAAGACACAACTAAGTTAGTTTTAGTAAAGATCTTTTTGTTAAGAGAAAGTTATTTGTCCCTAGGCAATCGATAACTAGACCGGTAATCATTATTACAATTTTATATGAGGGAGAGGCATAAGCTAACATACTTTCTCTACATGGATCATATGCACTTATGATTGGAACTCTAGCAAGTATCCGCAACTACTAAAGATCATTAAGGTAAAACCCAACCAAGCATTAAAGCATCAAGTCCTCTTTATCCCATACGCAAACAACCTACTTACTTGGGTCTGTGCTTCTGTTCACTCACGCCACCCACCATAAGCAAATCATAAACATATTGCAAACCCTACAGCGGGAATCCCTCACGCTTGCGCGACACGGAGAGCACCATAGGACAACACCAATAATAAAACATGCAACTCAAACCAATCTTGATCATCAAATAGCCCATAGGACAAAATAGATCTACTCAAACATCATAGGATAGCCATACATCATTGGGAAATAATATATAGTGTTGAGCACCATGTTTAAGTAGAGATTACAATGGTTAAGAGAGAGGTTACACCACTGCATAGAGGAGGGAAGAGTTGATGATGATGGCGGTGAAGTTGTTGGTGAAGATTGCGGTGATGATGATGGCCCCCGGTGGCACTCCGGTGCCACCGGAAGTGAGGGGGGGAGAGCCCCCCTCCTTCTTCTTCTTCCTTCACTTCTCCCTAGATGGGAGAAGGGTTTCCCCTCTGGTCCATGGCCTCCATGGCTTGGGAGGGGCGAGAGCCCCTCCGAGATTGGATCTGTTTCTCTGTCTCTCTCTGTTTCCACGTTCTCAGATTCTTCCCTTTCACCGTTTCTTATATTCCCGGAGATCCGTAACTCCGATTGGGCTGAAATTTTAACAGGATCTCTATCCGGATATTAGCTTTGTTATGGCGAAAGAAGGGCACCAACCGCCTTACGGGGTGGCCACGAGGGTCAGGGGCGCGCCCCCTGCCTCGTGGCCCCCTCGGGCATCGTCACGCGTGGATTTTTCTTCCCAAAAATCATATATATTCCAAAAAAATCTCCATCAGTTTTTATCCCGTTAGGACTCCGTTTGATATGGATATTCTGCGAAACAAAAAACATGCAACAAACAGGAACTAACATTGGTCATTGGATCAATATGTTAGTCCCAAAAATAGTATAAAAAGTTGCCAAAAGTATATGAAAGTTGTAAAATATTGGCATGGAATAATCAAAAATTATAGATACGACGGAGACGTATCAACCATTTCCACCAGCATTTTCGGATGCGCAAGGTTGTCTTCGATCGTATGTACCATGGCGTCCGGTCCTACGACGACTACTTCATCCTAAAGAAGGAGGCCATGGAAACAATTGGCTTCTCTAATTACCAGAAGTGCACGGCCGCACTCCAGATGCTTGCATGTGGCACGACTGCTGATTCGTGGGACGAGTACCTACGGATGTCTGAGAGCACATGTGAAGATGCTATGGTCAGGTTTGTGATGACCCACAAGTATAGGGGATCAATCGTAGTCCTTTCGATAAGTAAGAGTGTCGAACCCAACGAGGAGCAGAAGGAAATAACAAGCGGTTTTCAGCAAGGTAATTTTTGCAAGCATCGAAATTGATGATAACAAGTGGTTTGATAGTAGGATAATTTGTAATGAGCAAGTAACAATAACGGTAAGTAAAGTGTCCATGCTTTACGACCTAGAATCGGGACTTCAAAGACGTTTTGAACGTCATGGAGCATATGCGATGTTCTAAGAGTTGAAGTTAATATTTCAAGCAAATGCCCGGGTTGAGAGATATGAAGTCTCCAACAAGTTCTATAGCTGCAATATGGAGGAGAACAGTTCTGTCAGTGAACACATACTCAAAATGTCCGGGTATCATAACCACTTGACTCAGCTGGGAGTTGAATTTCCAGTTGATAGTGTTATTGACAGAGTTCTTTAATCACTATCACCAAGCTACAAAGACTTCGTGATGAATTGTAATGCAAGGGATGAATAAAATGATTTCTGAGCTCTTCGCAAACCTTAAGGCCGCGGAAGTAGAAATCAAGAAGGAGCATCAAGTGTTGATGGTTAACCAGACCACTAGTTTCAAGAAAAAGAGCAAGGAAAGAAAGGGAACTTCAAGAAGAATGGAAAGCAAGTTGCCACTCCCGGGAAGAAGCCCAAAGCTGGACCCAAGCCTGAAACTGAGTGCTTCTACTGCAAAGGGAATGGTCACTGGAAGCGGAACTGCCTCAAATACTTGGCAGATAAGGAGGATGGAAAAGTGAACAAAGGTATATTTGATATACATGTTATTGATGTGTACCTTACTAATGCTCGTAGTAGCTCCTGGATATTTGATACGGGTTCGGTTGCTCATATTTGTAACTCGAAACATGAGCTACGGAATAAACGAAGATTGGCTAAGGACGAGGTGACGATGCGCGTCGGGAATGGTTCCAAGGTCGATGTGATCGCCATCGGCACGCTACCTATACATCTACCTTCGGGATTAGTTTTAGACCTGAATAATTGTTATTTGGTGCCAGCATTGAGCATGAACATTATAGCTGGATCTTGTTTATTGTGAGACGGTTATTCATTTAAATCAGAGAATAATGGTTGTTCTATTTATATGAGTAATATCTTTTATGGTCATGCACCCTTGATGAATGGTCTATTCCTGTTGAATCTCGATCGTAGTGATACATATATTCATAATATTTATGCCAAAAGATGCAGAGTTGATAATGATAGTGCAACATATTTATGGCATTGCCGTTTAGGTCATACTGGTGTAAAGCGCATGAAGAAACTCCATATAGATGGACTTTTGGAATCAGTTGATTATGAATCATTTGACACTTGTGAACAATGAAGCGGGGTCCAAACGGAATAAAATCTTCGGAAACGTGATTTTCTCACCGAACGTGACCCAGGAGACTTAGACCCTGCTCCAAGGAACAAAAGAGGCGGTCACGAGGGTGGGGGCGCGCCCCCCTGCCTCATGGGCCCCTCGGTGCTCCTCTGGCGTACTTCTTCCTCCTATATATACACACGTACCCCCAAACGATCAGAACAGGAGCCAAAAACCTAATTCCACCGCCGCAACTTTCTGTATCCACGAGATCCCATCTTGGGGCCTGTTCCGGAGCTCCGCCGGAAGAGGGCCGTCATCACGGGGGGCTTCTACATCATCATAGCCTCTCCGATGAAGTGTGAGTAGTTTACCTCAGACCTTCAGGTCCATTGTTAGTAGCTAGATGGCTTCTTCTCTCTCTTTAAATCTCAATACAAAGTTCTCCCCCTCTCTTGTGGAGATCTATTCGATGCAATCTTCTTTTTTTGTGGTGTGTTTGTTGAGACTGATGAATTGTGGGTTTATGATCAAGTCTATCTATGAATAATATTTGAATCTTCTCTGAATTCTTTTATGTATGATTGGTTATCTTTGCAAGTCTCTTCGAATTATCCGTTTGGTTTGGCCAACTAGATTGCTAGTTCTTGCCATGGGAGAAGTGCTTAGCTTTGGGTTCGATCTTGCGGTGTCCTTTCCCAGTGACAGAAGGGGTAGCAAGGCACGTATTGCATCGTTGCCATCGAGGATAACAAGATGGGGTTTATTTCATATTGCATGAATTTATCTCTCTACATCATGTCATCTTGCTTAATGCGTTACTCTGTTTTTAACTTAATACTCTAGATGCATGCTGGATAGCGGTCGATGAGTGGAGTAATAGTAGTAGATGCAAAATCGTTTCGGTCTACTTGTCATGGACGTGATGCCTATATACATGATCATGCCTAGATATTCTCATAACTATGCTCAATTCTGTCAATTGCTCAACAGTAATTTGTTCACCCACCATAGAATACTTATGCTCTTGAGAGAAGCCACTAGTGAAACCTATGGCCCCCGGGTCTATTCTCATCATATCAATCTCCATCACTTTAATCTTGCTTTGCTTTTTTACTTTGCCTTTACTTTTTACTTTGCATCTTTATACCAAAAATACCAAAAATATTATATCTATCAGATCTCACTCTCGTAAGTGACCGTGAAGGGATTGACAACCTCTAATCGCGTTGGTTGCGAGTAGCTATCGTTTTGTGCAGGTACGAGGGACTTGAGCGTGGCCTCCTACTGGATTGATACCTTGGTTCTCAAAAACTGAGGGAAATACTTACGCTACTCTGCTGCATCATCCCTTCCTCTTCGGGGAAAACCAACGCAAGCTCAAGACGTAGCAAGAAGGATTTCTGGCGCCGTTGCCGAGGAGTCTACGCAAAAAGTCAACATACCAAGTACCCATCACAATCCCTATCTCTCGCATTACATAATTTGCCATTTACCTCTCATTTTCCTCTCCCCCACTTCACCCTTGCCGTTTTATTCGCCCTCTCTCTCTCTATCCTCCCTCTCTATTTGCCTCTTTTGCCCGTTTGCTCTTGTTTGCTTGTGTGCTAGTTTGCTTGTTTGTCGCGATGGCTCAGGATACTACCAAATTGTGTGACTTCACCAATACCAATAATAATGATTTTCTTAGCACTCCGATTGCTCCTCTTACCGATGCTGAATCTTGTGAAATTAATGCTGCTTTGTTAAATCTTGTTATGAAAGATCAATTCACCAGCCTTCCTAGTGAAGATGCCGCTACTCATCTGAATAGCTTCTTTGATTTATGTGATATGCTAAAGAAAAAAGATGTCAATAATGATGTCGTTAAATTGAAGCTATTTCCTTTTTCGCTTAGAGATCGTGCTAAAGCTTGGTTTTCGTCTTTGCCTAAAAATAGTATTGATTCATGGAACAAGTGCAAAGATGCTTTTATCTCTAAGTATTTTCCTCCCGCTAAGATCATCTCTCTTAGAAACAATATTATGAACTTTAAACAACTTGATCATGAACATGTTGCACAAGCTTGGGAGAGAATGAAATTAATGATAAGTAATTGCCCTACTCGTGGTTTGAATTTGTGGATGATTATACAAAAATTTTATGCCAGATTGAATTTTGCTTCTAGAAATCTTTTAGATTCGGCCGTGGGAGGCACTTTTATGAAAATCACTTTAGGAGATGCTACTAAACTCCTAGATAATATTATGGTTAATTATTCTCAATGGCATACTGAAAGATCTTCTAATAAAAAAGTGCATGCGATAGAAGAAATCAATGTGTTGAGTGGAAAGATGGATGAACTGATGTAATTATTTGCTACTAAGAGTGTTTATTCTGATCCTAATGATATGCCTTTGTCTACTTTGATTGAGAATAACAATGAATCTGTGGATGTGAATTTTGTTGGTAGGAATAATTTTGGTAACAACGCTTATAGAGGGAATTTTAATCCTAGGCCATATCCTAGTAATCCTTCTAATAATTATGGGAATTCCTACAACAACTCTTATGGAAATTATAATAAGATGCCCTCTGAATTTGAGAATAGTGTTAAAGAATTTATGAATTCACAAAAGAATTGTAATGCCTTGCTTGAAGAGAAATTGCTTAAAGTTGATGATTTGGCTAGGAACGTTGATAGAATTTCTCTTGAGATTGATTCTTTAAAGCTTAGATCTATTCCTCCTAAGCATGATATCAATGAGTCTCTAAAAGCCATGAGAATTTCCATTGATGAGTGCAAGGAAAGAACCGCTAGGATGCGTGCTTCCAAAGATGCCTTTATTAAAGCGTGTTCCTCCAATTCCTATGAAAATCAAGATGAAGATCTAAAAGTTATTGATGTGTCCCCTATTAAATCTTTGTTTTGCAATATAAATCTTGATGAAACTGAATATGATCTTCCTTTACCTAGAAAGCGTTCTAAAAATTCAAAGTATTTAGATCTTAATGATGAAATTGATAAAAGTGGGATTGAAAGAAATAAAAATCTAGATGTTGCTAAACCCACTATATTGGATTTCAAGAAATTTAATTATGAAAGTTGCTCTTTAATTGATTGTATTTCCTTGTTGCAATCCATGCTAAATTCTCCACATGCTTATAGTCAAAATAAAGCCTTCACCAAACATATCGTTGATGCCTTGATGCAATCTTATGAAGAAAAACTTGAGTTGAAAGTTTCTATCCCTAGAAAACTCTATGATGAGTGGGAACCAACTATTAAAATTAAAATTAAAGATCATGAGTTTTATGCTTTGTGTGATTTGGGTTCTAGTGTCTCCACTATTCCCAAAACTTTGTGTGATTTGCTAGATTTCCGCAATTTGGATGATTGCTCTCTAAACTTGCATCTTGCGGATCCCACTATTAAGAAACCTATGGGAAGGATTAATGATGTTCTTATTGTTGCAAATAGGAATCATGTGCCTGTAGATTTCATTGTTCTTGATATAGATTGCAATCCTTCTTGCCCTATTATTCTTGGTAGACCTTTCCTTAGAACGGTTGGTGCAATTATTGATATGAAGGAAGGGAATATTAGATTTCAATTTCCATTAAAAAAGGGCATGGAACACTTTCTAAGAAAGAAAATAAAATTGCCATATGAAACTATCATGAAAGCCACTTATGGATTGCCTACCAAAGATGGCAACACTTAGATCTATCCTCGCTTTTATGCCTAGCTAGGGGCGTTAAACGATAGCGCTTGTTGGGAGGCAACCCAATTTTATTTGTATTCCTTGCTTTTTGCTCCTGCTTAGTAATAAATAAATTATTTAGCCGCTGTTTTGGTTGTGTTTTTGTGTTTAATTAGTGTTTGTGCCAAGTAGAACCGTTGGGAAGACTTGGGGAAAGTCTTGTTGAACTTGTTGTAAAAAAACAGAAACTTTAGCGCTCACGAGAACTGCTGTAATTTTTATTTGAAGAGTGATATTCAGTTAATTCTTTTTGAATATGATTAATAGATAAATTCGTCACGTCCAGAAATTTATTTTAGAATTTTTGGGGTTCCATATCTTGCGCTAGCTATAGATTACTACAGACTGTTCTATTTTTGACAGATTCTGTTTTTCGTGTGTTGCTTGCTTATTTTGATGAATCTATGGCTAGTAAAATAGTTTATAATTCATAGAGAAGTTGGAATACAGTAGGTTTAATACCAATATAAATAAAGAATGAGTTCATTACAGTACCTTGAATTGGTCTTTTGTTTTATTTCGCTAACGGAGCTCACGAGTTTTCTATTTTGAGTTTTGTGTTGTGAAGTTTTCAAGTTTTGGGTGAATTCTTTTGATGTATTATGGAACAAGGAGTGGCAAGAGCCTAAGATTGGATATGCCCATGGAACCCCCAAGATAATCCAAGGACACCAAGAAGTCAAAGCTTGGGGATGCCCAGGGAGGCATCCCCTCTTTCGTCCACTTACATTGGTAATTTACGTGGAGCTATATTTTTATTCACCAACATGATATGTGTTTTGCTTGGAGCATCTTGTATTATTTTTGTCTTTGTGTTTTAGTATGCCACAATCATCCTTGCTATACACACCTTTTGAGAGAGCCATAGATGAATTAAAATTTGATAGAATACTCTATGTGCTTCACTTATATCTTTTGAGCTAAGTAGTTTTGCTCTATGTGCTTCACTTATATCTTTTGAGCGTTATAATTTTGCTCTATGTGCTTCACTTAGATCTTTTAGAGCATGGTGGTGGATTTTTTTTAAAGAAAATATTGATCTCTCATGCTTCACTTAAATTATTTTGAGAGTCTCTTAATAGCATGGTAATTTGCTTAATAATAATATGCTTGGTATTCAAGATTTGTGAAACTTTCTTTTGAGTGTGTTGAATACTAAGAAAACATTGAAGCTTGATAATTGTTTTGAGATATGGAGGTGATAATATTAAAGTCATGCTAGTTGAGTAGTTGTGAATTTAAAGAATACTTGTGTTAAAGTTTGTGATTCCCGTAGCATGCACGTATGGTGAACCGTTATGTGATGAAGTCGGAGCATGATTTATTTATTGATTGTCTTCCTTATGAGTGGCGGTCGGGGACGAGCGATGGTCTTTTCCTACCAATCTATCCCCCTAGGAGCATTCGCGTAATACTTTGCTTTGATAACTTCTAGATTTTTGCAATAAGTATATGAGTTCTTTATGACTAATGTTGAGTCCATGGATTATACGCACTCTCACCCTTCCACCTTTGCTAGCCTCTCTAATACCGCGTACTTTTCGCTGGTATCATACACCTACCATATACCTTCCTCAAAACAGCCACCATACCTACCTATTATGGCATTTCCATAGCCATTCCGAGATATATTGCCATGCAACTTTCCACCGTTCCGTTCATGACACATGCCATCATTGTCATATTGCATATCCCGGTACATCGCCGGATGCATTCACATAGAGTCATATTTTGTTCTAAGTATCGAGTTGTAATTTTTGAGTTGTAAGAAAAATAAAAGTGTGATGATCATCATTATTAGAGCATTGTCCCAGTGAGGAAAGGATGATGGAGACTATGATTCCCCCGTAAGTCGGGATGAGACTCCGGACGAAAAATAAATAAAAGAGGCCAAAGAAGCCCAAAAAATAAAAAAGAAAGAAAAGAGGCCATAAAAAAGAAGATAAAAGGCCCAAATAAAAAATATAAAAATATATATATAAAAAAATGAGAGAAAAAGAGAGAAGGGACAATGTTACTATCCTTTTACCACACTTGTGCTTCAAAGTAGCACCATGATCTTCATAGTAGAGAGTCTCTCATGTTATCACTTTCATATACTAGTGGGAATTTTACATTATAGAACTTGGCTTGTATATTCCAATGATGGGCTTCCTCAAATTGCCCTAGGTCTTCATGAGCAAGCAAGTTGGATGCACACCCACTTAGTTTCTTTTTGAGCTTTCATATACTTATAGCTCTAGTGCATCCGTTGCATGGCAATCCCTACTCACTCACATTGATATCTATTGATGGGCATCTCCATAGCCCGTTGATATGCCTAGTTTTCGTGAGACTATCTTCTCCTTTTTGTCTTCTCCACAACCACCATTCTATTCCACCTATAGTGCTATATCCATGGCTCACGCTCATGTATTGCGTGAAGATTGAAAAAGTTTTGAAAAAGTTAGAGTATGAAACAATTGCTTGGCTTGTCATCAGGGTTGTGCATGATTTAAATATTTTGTGTGGTGAAGATAGAGCATAGCCAGACTATATAATTTTGTAGGGATAACTTTCTTTGGCCATGTTATTTTGAGAAGACATAATTGCTTTGTTAGTATGCTTGAAGTATTATTATTTTTATGTCAATATAAACTTTTGTCTTGAATCTTTCTAATATGAATATTCATACCACAATTAAGAAGATTTGGATTGAAATTATGCCAAGTAGCACTCCGCATCAAAAATTCTCTTTTTACCATTTACCTACTCGAGGACGAGCAGGAATTAAGCTTGGGGATGCCTGATACGTCTCCAACATATCTATAATTTTTGATTGCTCCATGCTATATTATCTACTGTTTTGGACTATATTGGGCTTTATTTTCCACTTTTATATTATTTTTGGGACTAACCTATTAGCCGGAGGCCCAGCCCAGAATTGCCGTTTTTTTGCCTATTTCAGTGTTTCGGAGAAACACAATATCAAACGGAGTCCAAACGGAATAAAATCTTCGGAAACGTGATTTTCTCACCGAACGTGATCCAGGAGACTTGGACCCTGCTCCAAGGAGCAAAAGAGGCAGTCACGAGGGTGGGGGGCACCCCCCCTAGGGCGCGCCCCTGCCTCGTGGGCCCCTCGGTGCTCCTCCGGCGTACTTCTTCCTCCTATATATACACATGTACCCCCAAACGATCAGAACAGGAGCCAAAAACTTAATTCCACCGCCGCAACTTTCTGTATCCACGAGATCCCATCTCGGGGCCTGTTCCGGAGCTCCACCGGAAGAGGGCCGTCATCACGGAGGGCTTCTACATCATCATAGCCTCTCCGATGAAGTGTGAGTAGTTTACCTCAGACCTTCGGGTCCATAGTTAGTAGCTAGATGGCTTCTTCTCTCTCTTTAAATCTCAATACAAGGTTCTCCCCCTCTCTTGTGGAGATCTATTCGATGTAATCTTCTTTTTGCGGTGTGTTTGTTGAGACCGATGAATTGTGGGTTTATGATCAAGTCTATCTATGAATAATATTTGAATCTTCTCTGAATTCTTTTATGTATGACTGGTTATCTTTGCAAGTCTCTTCGAATTATCAGTTTGGTTTGGCCAACTAGATTGGTAGTTCTTGCCATGGGAGAAGTGCTTAGCTTTGGGTTCGATCTTGCGGTGTCCTTTCCCAGTGACAGAAGGGGCAACAAGGCACGTATTGCATCGTTGCCATCGAGGATAACAAGATGGGGTTTATTTCATATTGCATGAATTTATCTCTCTACATCATGTCATCTTGCTTAATGTGTTACTCTGTTTTTAACTTAATACTCTAGATGCATGCTGGATAGCGGTCGATGAGTGGAGTAATAGTAGTAGATGCAGAATCGTTTCGGTCTACTTGTCACGGACGTCATGCCTGTATACATGATCATGCCTAGATATTCTCATAACTATGCTCAATTCTGTTAGTTGCTCAACAGTAATTTGTTCACCCACCGCAGAATACTTATGCTCTTAAGACAAGCCACTAGTGAAACCTATGGCCCCCGGGTCTATTCTCATCATATCAATCTCCATCACTTTAATCTTGCTTTGCTTTTTTACTTTGCCTTTACTTTTTACTTTGCATCTTTATACCAAAAATACCAAAAATATTATATCTATCAGATCTCACTCTCGTAAGTGACCGTGAAGGGATTGACAACCTCTAATCGCGTTGGTTGCGAGTAGCTATCATTTTGTGCAGGTACGAGGGACTTGAGCGTGGCCTCCTACTGGATTGATACCTTGGTTCTCAAAAACTGAGGGAGATACTTACGCTACTCTGCTGCATCATCCCTTCCTCTTCGGGGAAAACCAACGCAATCTCAAGACGTAGTAGGATACCCTAAGGAAACAATTGGGTACACCTTATACCACAGATCCGAAGGCAAGATCTTTGTCGCGAAGAATGGAACCTTTCTAGAGAAGGAGTTTCTCTCGAAAGAAGTGAGTGGGAGGAAAGTAGAACTTGATGAGGTAATTGTACCTTCTCTCAAATTGGAAAGTAGCACATCAGAGAAATCCCTTCCCGTACACCAACTAGAGAGGAAGTTAATGATGATGATCATGAAACTTCGGATCAAGTTACTACTGGACCTCGTAGGTCGAACAGACACTGGTGCGCGTCGGTCCTAAACAAACGGTTTTAACCCCTTTCCGCGACGGCATTTGGAACCGTCGCCAAGTGTGTGTATGCGATAGGGTTTCCTTCACACACGACCCAAAAATCGTCGGGGATAGGCCCTCCTGAGACCCAGGCTGAGGCCGTGTGCGATCGGGCGAGGCATCGAAACCCAATCATTTCCGTAGGTATGTACATCCCACACTCTAAACGAGAAAATCATTTCCGTAGGTATGTACATCCCACATGGTGAATCCCAGAAAAACATTTCCGTTCGTATATATATCACACACAGTCAATTCAAGGAATATGTTTCCGTTCTTATGTACATCCCACACAGTCAATCTAGGGAACACATTTCCGTTCGGACGTACATCCCACACAGTTTTATGTGTAGGCTCGTGCGTGGAAGGTGTAACTATCCCATACGGTTTGCCATTGTTGACTATTTGCTTTTATCAACTATATCACACACGATTTGATGAAGAAAACTATGTGGCATTGGGCTATCCATCGCAAGCACTTTTTCTGCTAGAACCGTTTGCAAAGGTCCATGACACATTTAGCAGGTTTATTAGTTTACAATTAATAATTCCAGTTTTAGGCAAATTCATATTTCATATCGAACATCTATTTGCCAATTTCATATCAAGCACATAAATATATTATAACATCATAGTGTGACAGCTACATGAAAACAACACAGTACGACATATAGCTAGTTCAACTTCATAAGAACAATATATTCATTTCCCTAATCGAGATCATCCAGGCTCGTCTTATCTGCCTCTGCTTTCAGTTCAGTAAGAACCCATTTTGCACGGGCCAACTGGGAAAGTGCCTCCTCCTTCACCAGCACCATCTTAGCAAAGTCCGATTTAAAAAATCTGAGCTCAATCTCCACCTTCAACTTTTATCCCGCATCTTGAAATATGCTTCAGTGTTGACAACACTTTCTCTAAGCCTACGTGTGTTCTCTTCCTCATACATGCTCCAGAGCTTCACTAGGCACATCTTCAAAGACTGTGGCCACTCTTGATCAACCCACTCCAAGTAAGAACACTTCCGTTTATCCTATAATATTTTAAACTAGATTAGTAACAATTGTAGGGGAAATGGGTTATAGAAACATAGAAAATCACCAATGCTTATTTTGAAAAACTGAAGAAACATGTTAATTATGACATATCTTCTCAAAAAGATCAATGTGCAAATGAAATAATTGGTACTAAGACAACAACCAAATTCTGGAACATCAGAAGCTATAATTAACTACAACGATGCTACAAGTTCTTACTCATGTACAATAAATAACAAATTGAGCATTTTATGAGGAAGGTAAATATAACTGCAACAACATAGCAACAATGTTTGGATGATAGCAAATTGATACTAACAGGTGTGTACATGCACAAATTTAGTAACATAGAACTAATAGCACTAAGGTTGTCCACTATGTATGCCAAAACTAGGGTAAAGACAACTGTTGCTACATCTCGCACCGGTGCCCTGCACTGGCGAGCCGATGCAGCGAAAAAAATCAGGGACCCGGACTCCGGAGCACGTAGTTGCTCCAATGCCCAGTTCCTTCGTGCCATAAAGATTTAGTATTTTATTGCTTGGCTTCTCGGATGTGTGGACCAAAGTTGGCTGCACAAACTGCTGAAGCGGTGCCAAATAATTTTCTAATGGCACTGCTGATGAGATGGCAATAATTTAAGATACTAGGTACAAACTGTGAGGCTATCTTAGGATGTATTTGGTTGAAGGTGTGGTATGAATGGGTTGGGACCGTGACAGTGTCTGAATCACATCTAACAAATGATTTGTAACAACGAAAGAGGGTCTAACCTTCTCTGCACATGCCAGAAACTTCCTCCTACTGTCCACAGAATCAAACGCAACTAGCTTCACGCATGGAGATCGATAGTCACAACGAGCAGATAGATCTTTAGCCACCCCGCTCCATTCGTTGCCACTGATGGTATTAGGGAGCTACAAGAGGAAGAGATGACTCAAATCGACCGCTGGGTAAAAATCCTTCATTCCAAGTCATAGCCCGAGAGAGAGAAGAGAGGCATACCCGGGTGGTGAAGGAGTAGTCGCCGGAGGAGGAACCGCTTGAGAGGTCTTTGAAGAAGACCATGGCGACTGAGGGAGTCCTGGACTAAGGGGTCCTCGGGCGTCCGGCCTGTTATCCATGGGCCGGACTGATGGGTTGTGAAGACATGAATGCCGAAGACTGTACCCGTGTCTGGATTGGACTCTACTTGGCGTGGGAGGCAAGCTTGGCGACCGATTATGAAGATTCCTTCTTATGTAACCGACTCTATGTAAACCCTAGATCCCCTCGGTGCCTATATAAACCGGAGGGGCTAGTCCATAAAAGAGATATTCATTACCATAGTCATACATGCTAGGCTTCTAGGGTTTAGCCATTACGATCTCGTGGTAGATCAACTCTTGTAACACTCATATTCATCAAGATCAATCAAGAAGGACGTAGGGTATTACCTCCATAGAGAGGGCCCGAACCTGGGGAAACATCGTGTCCCCCGTCTCCTGTTACCATCGATCCTAGATGCACAGTTCGGGACCCCCTACCCGAGATCCGCCGGTTTTGACACTGACATTGGTGCTTTCATTGAGAGTTCCACTGTGTCGTCAACGAGAGGTTCAATGGCCCCTCCGATCGTCTATAGTGACGCTGTCCAAGGAGAAACCTTCCTCCCAGACAAATTTTCGTATTCGGCGACTTTGTACTGCGGGCCAACTCGCTTGGCCATCTGGAGCAGATTGATAGCTATGCCCCTGGCCATCAGGTCAGATTTGGAAGCTTGAACTATGTCGCGGATATCCGTGGAGACTTGATCTTCAATGGATTTGAGACCGCGGCGATCGCTCCCCCTCGCTCTGATGAACATGACCTAAATCTGTCATCGGACCAGGTTCTGGAGATGGTTCCTGTAACTACTACGACCTTAGATCCGGAGCAGTTTGCACCATTCAAAGCCACAGAGTCCGCTGTGTTGGAGCCACACACAAACTCAACACCAGGCAATATTAGTGTCAATAGAATTTCGGACTCGTTTCCGGATATAAGTTCCGAACCTTGCGCGCCCTCGGACACCGAGTTGGATCGGTTATCAATCATCGAGTTCAGCGCCGCAGATGTCTTCCAACACTCGCCCTTCGGTGATGTGCTGATTTCGTTAAAAAACCTGTCCCCGATGGGGGACCCATGGCTGAACTATGTCCGGTTCGAGCTAGAGGCTGATAATGGAGAATTTCGCTTCCCACCCACCACCCACTTCATAGCCACCATCAAGGACTTAACCGACAGGCCCGCTTCTGGCTCCGACAACATTGACGGTATAGACGACGATGCCAATAAGGAGCAAGGCCAAGACCCGTCAGCCATCAGGCGTGAGATGGCCACCCCTTCATATGACATGTACATGATCGATACACTTAAAAAGCCTCATGGGAAAGACAAGGGAGATCCAGTTAAAACTCCCGAGACACAGTCTAAGTTCTGGCGCCCCAAACGCCGCCCCAAGTCACGCCGCAGCAACGATGGTACTGGAGAAAATAGTACTCCGGATGGTGCCGAAAGCAATGAAGACCCTGTGGGAGCAACATCCGAGCAGGAGGCACAGGAAAACGGGCAAGCCAGCCCCGATGAACAGGCCCTGCACAGCGACGGTTCGGAGGACGACAACTACCTTCCGCTCTCCAAAGATGAGGTAAGCCTCGGCGACGAAGACTTCATCGTACCCGAAGAGCCCCTCGAGCAGGAGCGCTTCAAGCGCAGGCTGATAGCTACGGCAAGGAGCCTGAAAAAGAAGCAGCAGCAGCTTCAAGCTGAACAAGACCTACTCAACGACAGATGGACCAAAGTCCTGGTCGCCGAAGAATACAGCCTTAGTAGCCTAGCCAAAGGCTACCCAAAGCACAGATTGCTATACCAGTCCGATGACGGGGCGTCGGAGCCCATACCATCATCACACAACGCGGCAGGTCGCCGACAACTCTGTCCGGATAAAGAGGCAACTCAAGCCGAAAACCAGACTGCCCTACCTCACCGTAAAAGCAAGAACAACGCAGGTCACGATTACACAGACGACCTGTAGAGGGACTTGGACAATAGAGTAGGACATGCAAGACCGATCTACGAATCACGAAAGCATGCTTCAACACGCGACGACGGCTACCTATTCGGACGTGTCAAACCTCGCCACGCCCGAGCCGAAAACCGCAAAGGGGCTCCTTCGGAGTTACGTCGCAGTGTGGCCCAGCATAGAGGCGCCACACACCCGCTTTGCTTCACTGATGAAGTAATGGATCATGAATTCCCCGAAGGATTCAAACCCGTCAATATTGAATCATACGACGGGGCAACCGATCCCGCGGTATGGATAGAAGATTTCATACTCCACATCCATATGGCCCGTGGGGACGACCTCCACGCCATTAAATACCTCGCACTAAAACTAAAAGGGCCAGCTCGGTACTGGTTAAACAGCCTGCCTGAAAATTCCATAGGTAACTGGGAGGACTTGGAAGAGGCCTTCCTCAATAACTTTCGAGGAACATATGTCCGGCCACCGGATGCCAATGACCTAAGTCAAATCTTCCAACAGCCCGGAGAATCAGCCAGGGAGCTCTGGACTCGGTTCTTAGTCAAAAGAACCAAATCGTCAACTATCCGGACGCGGAAGTCCTTGCGGCTTTCAGACACAGCGTCCGGGACGAATGGCTTGCACGCCACCTCGGCCAAGAAGGACCTAAATCCATGACAGCCCTCACTGCTCTGATGACCCGCTTTTGCGCGGGAGAAGACAGCTGGCTCGCTCATAGAAGCAATAGCGCTAGCAACCAAGGCACCTCCAAAATCCGAGATGGCAACGGCAAGCCACGAGGAAGTAAAAACAACAGTCGCAATGACAACGAAAGATCAGGCGACATAGCGGTCAACACCGGATTCATCAACCCCAAGCCTGGTCAGCGAAAGAAGCCATTCAAGGCGAATCGAGATGAACCATCCAACTTCGACAGGATATTGGACCGGCCCTGCCAGATTCATGGCCACCCCGATAAACCAGCTAATCATACCAACAGAAACTGCTGGGTCTTTAAACAAGCTGGCAAGCTCAACGCTGAACACAGGGGGAGTAGGCCACCAAGCGACAGGGATGACGGAAAGGTTCACCAACGAAACACCGGGGGTCAGAAGTAGTCTCCACCCGAGGATCAACTACTCCTAGAACGGAAATAGCAACCCGGCTTCTGCCGCCCACTCCGTACACCTACAAAGTTTGTATCGCGCATACATCATTACGCACTCAAGATACCATGGGCATTGGCGGAAGCACAATACGGACAAGCGTGCAAGCACTCCAGTAACTTTTCTTATTATTATTTATTTTATTTTTATTTCTTCCTTTGCTATCCTTTAAAAACAGGTGATGAACAGGATGAACATCGGAAACTGGCTCTATCGGAGTCCGGATCCGTACTCTCACCTAAGGGGCTATTTCCATCAAGGATTCCCCCCACCAAGGACTGGCGGCGCAGACGTGCGACAGGAGGTCCAAAATAACTTTTGTAGACCGCACTCTCTATTTCTCGAGCCTGTACTATGCCTGTTCCTCTGCCTCCAACCCCGTGCATGTCAAACAGCCGGGAGGATCGCTTATATATATATCATAAGTAATCATTGGCATATCACTTAGTTCCCATTAAACAATATCCAAACTAATCATCCGCATTGTTTCCCCAAAAAATATGGCTCCTACGGTTATTTCACAGAAATACCTTGGCATAACCTGCCAGGGGCTTGGTGTGGGAACAAATGAGTTGCCAGTAAAAGTCCGAATAACTCTATAGCATACTTCGGCATCGTAAGTTTGGCCTTATATGCATTAGCTCCGAATCATTGTCTTGGGTCAATAGTTGGGTTGCCTGTCTCCTATGCTTGCTACCCTACGTTTCGCTCCATCAGCTAGGGTAGTAAAGGGAGAACTACTGCGATTGTTCCCTAGTCTAAACCGGACGAGCACCTCAGTAGAGAAAGCTGAAAACTGACTGTCGTGATGCGGCGTGAGCTGGTCAACCACTTGACGACTTCTTGGAATCTTTAGCGATTCTCTGTGTCACACGAGGGATCTTTTTCAGATCAAATATGTACGGCACCATACGCCGCATACATACCAGGGACTATGTTGTATCCCCACAATAAAACTCCTATGGCTAAGTGAAAGTGTTAACGCCCTATAGTCTGATTGCCTAGTTCGCCGCATTATCACCTCCTTCATGGACCAAGACGTTGGATACAGAGTGATTGCATGCTTTTCCAAACACCCCCGTACTTCCTACGAGGGGGCTGAAGCCGACGACTGGAAATTTTTTAGATTATATCAAAACGGCCGCACAGGAGGAATTCAAGCTTTCAAGCAAAAATAAATAGATTAACTATAAAATTGTATTTTACAATTTTCATACACCTCACTCGAACATTATGTCTTTTGAGCACTGACCCTCTATAAAGCGGGTGTCCTCTAGGACGTCTTCAAAATAATGCTCCGGTTCCGGACGGTCCTTGCCTTTGGGTGGACCCTTCATCACAACATTGATGGCCTTCATCTTCCCCGAGAACATTTTGACTCGGGCAAAAGCCATCTGTGCACCCTCAATGCACGTTGACTGCTTCACAGTGTCGATATGCGGCACCGCGTCAACAAGCCTTTGCACCAAACCGAAATAGCTATTCGGAATAGGCTCGGTTGGCCACAACCGGATTACGACATCCTTCATGACAGCACCGGATATCCTATGAAGTTCGGCCCATTGGGACATCTGTTCATTGAGCAACAGAGGGCGCCTTGATGCACCAAACTGCGACCAAAAAAGCTTCTCCGTGGCATATCCATCTCGCGCTTGGTAATACTGCGCCGCATCGGCAGAACTCTTCGGCAAGTCCAAGAACTCGTCCGGAGAACTCCATACTTGGTTAAGCTGGGCGTAGTTCGGGTCACCGAACTTAGTTTGCAGCAAAAAGGGCTTTCCAGCCGCAATCTCCCTCGCCTGTCGAACCTCCTCACGGGCTGCTCGGCATTTCGACTGCGCTTCTCTCGCCTCTTGTAAGGCCTTGTCCAGATCAGCCATTAAGGCTTTACTCTCCTTCTCCCGAAATTCACAGCGGCCGGTAGCATTCTCCAGTTCGAGCATCATTGTGGATATCTTCTCCTCATCTTGGCACCGTGTAGCTTGTTCGGCTTTTGAATCAGCCGATGCCTTTTCGGCAGCAGCATTGCTACGCCGGGCTCGCTCCTTGGCCCGGGCTAGCTTCGCTCGAAGAACTTCAACGACGGCAGCACCATCTGCAGCCATGCATAGTCCAGCATCTAAATCTCAGCATCATGCTTATACCACACAAATGTATGGGGATTTCCCCGAATACATACCTTGCGACTCGTCCAGACGCATATTGATTAAAGCAAGATCATCTGCTGCCGCATCAAGCTTCCGCTGCAAATCGGCAATCTCCATAGTCCGGGAAGTGGCCAAGGGGGAAGCAGCCTGTGTTCCAAGTTCATCAGGTTAGTCCTCAAACGATCCTTTTCGATCCTCCGTTTGCTTCCCAGTGGAAGCCAACCCGAGTATCAGGGGCTACTACCTATACACAGGTGCATCTTTGCAAATGAAACATAGCTAAAACATTATGTCACAAACCTCGAAGCCCTTTAGTAGGCTCATGAAGGCTTCATTTAATCCGCTCTTCGCGGACGAAATCTTCTCAATCACTGTACCCATCAAGGTACGCTGTTCCCCCAAGACATATGCTTTCCGCAACATGTCCCGCAATATATCCGGAGTCTCCGGGTTTTCGGAAGCTGCTCCATGAGCACAATCATCATTTGAAGGAATATGTTCACCCGTCTCCAGAATCACTGTCGGCTACGAACCAGTCAGTCCAGGGCTTTTGTTATCATCAGCCCCGGAATCCCGGATGGTTGAAGCTCCACCTTCGGGTACCGCCTCTTCTGTCCCCTACGTAACTTGTTGGTCAAAAGGGACCCTCCGCGATGACACTTCAGAGTCATCCGCCTTATTGGGCGAGGAGGTTGGAGGAGGTGTCTCGCTCTCCATCATCTCTGGGAGGAGACTCCCCGAAGAAGAGGATCACCCAGAAAAACTCTGTGCCGACCTATAAAAATACATGAATGTGTTACGTATATCTTCGGTAACAACAACGGAGCGGGACGTTATCGAAGTACTCCGGACTCTCTTACGGTTTGGCCGAGGGCTTGTCCCCTTGTTGGAGCTGTTTAACGGTGTCGCTTTCCAAACCCAGGCCGCTCGATGGTGGCATCTTACCCTTCTTGGAAGACTGCCCCTCCCAATCTTCGGAGGCGGCCCTTTTCCTCCTGCTTGGAGAAGGGATACTGGGTCCTTTTTCGCCTCCGTCTTCGGGCGAGGAAAGGTCGATTTCTCCGGACTCAGTGTCCGACTTACCTCCGGGACCAAGGTTATCTTGGGTCTTCTCGCCCTCCCCTTCTGGTGCCTGGTATGGCGCCGAGGCCAGCATCCTTGCTAACACAGGAGTAGCTGAGTCTTCGAGAAGGGGAGTCGGACACCTAATCCGTTCCACCTTTCTTTATCCAGCCCTGAAAAAGGATGATACTGTTGGTATCTTTCTACTGGGTATCTGGCTACAAGGTATTCAGTAAACGGGTACTTACCGGGGTATCCAGATGGTTACAGTCTAGGCCGACATCTTCGGTGGTGTCCGGCCATTGCCTTTGTTTCTCGAAGAATAATATCTCCATTCCTTCGTGCGTAGTGCCGAAGAAGTGCTAAAGAGTTCGCGACCCCTCTGGATTGAACTCCCATAGGCGGAGAGGCCATCGCTGGCACAGCAGGGTCCGACGAACTAGCATTACTTGAACGATGTTGGCTATGTCGATGTCCCTCTCAATGAGGCTTTGGATGCGACTCTGCAGAGTTCTCACATCATTCGTTGATCCCCAATCTAGCCCCTTGTTAATCTACGATGCAAGCTGAGTTGAGGGGCTGGATCGAAATGTGGGCGCAGTTGCCCACTTGGAGCTGCGGGGCTTCGTAATATAGAACCACCCCTGCTGCCACATATCGAAAGATTTAGCGAAGGATCCTTTCAGCCAAACAATGCTAGCAAGCTTGCTCACTGTAGGGCCGCTGCACTCGGCCTGCTCCCCCTCTACCACTTGCGGCTTCACATCAAAGGTCTTGAGCCACAAGCCGAAGTGCGGAGTAGTTTGGAGGAAGGCTTGGCACGTGACGATAAACGCCGAGATAAGAAGAATAGAGTCCGGGGCCAGATCATGAAAATCTAGCCTGTAATAGAACATGAGCCCTCGGACAAAGGGGTTAAGTGCAAACCCTAACCCGCGGAGGAAGTGGGACAGGAACACGACCCTCTCGTTGGATCTGGGGGTGGGAATAACCTGCCCCTCGACAGGAAGCCGGTGATGGATTTCTGTGGTTAGGTACCTCGCCGCCCAAAGCTTTGCGATATCTTCCTCGGTGACAG
Source organism: Triticum dicoccoides (assembly GCF_002162155.2). Taxonomy (NCBI): domain Eukaryota; kingdom Viridiplantae; phylum Streptophyta; class Magnoliopsida; order Poales; family Poaceae; genus Triticum; species Triticum dicoccoides. The sequence goes on along the minus strand of NC_041384.1, from coordinate 558,107,190 downwards.
AAGAAGCTACCCACCGGCCTTGATGGCTGGATCCGGACATGATTGGGGCTTGTGGCGACCGAAACCCAGGTGTTGGAACTCGGGGTTGCAGGGGTCGGGGAAGAGGCAAGAATGGAAGAAAAAGACGGGTCTATACCCCTATATAAAGGTTGCAGATATCAAACGTCTCCCCTTGGGCCTAAAAAACTTGCTTGTTTCCAAGGAGTTGTACCCAAGCGACGGTTGGGTTACCCACGTTCGGGTTGACAGGAATCCCTTAAAAAAGGGAGGCACGATCTCCGCTTGGATAAGACGTGCCTATAAGGCCACGTTTAGGACGTGGGGCGACGGGCCGGCTAAAACGGTTCACAAGTAGTGGCCGGGCAGTCGTGGTGTCATATTACCAAAAAATGGTCGGTGGGTTGAACTCGTGAAATATTATGTCCTCTGCGGTTATGTATACCAGTCCAGATACAATCATCACATCTGAAGATCAACTAGGAGTTCGGAAGGGGAACCCGCTTGCAATGCCGAAGACAATCTTCGCGCCGGAATCCTTGTCATTGAAGCCAGGTTCAGGGGCTACTGAGGGAGTCCTAGACTAAGGGGTCCTCAGGCGTCCGGCCCGTTATCCATGGGCCGGACTGATGGGCTGTGAAGACATGAAGGCCGAAGACTGTACCTGTGTCCGGATTGGACTCTACTTGGCATGGGAGGCAAGCTTGGCGACCGACTATGAAGATTCCTTCTTATGTAACCGACTCTATGTAAACCCTAGATCCCCTCGGTTCCTATATAAACCGGAGGAGTTAGTCCGGAAAAGAGATATTCATTACCATAGTCATACAAGATAGGCTTCTAGAGTTTAGCCATTATGATCTCGTGGTAGGTCAACTCTTGTAACACTCATATTCATCAAGATCAATCAAGCAGGACATAGGGTATTACCTCCATAGAGAGGGCCCGAACCTGGGTAAACATCATGTCCCCCGTCTCCTGTTACCATCGATCCTAGATGCACAGTTCGGGACCCCCTACCCGAGATCCGCCGGTTTTGACACCGACAGTGACCCCGGCGGTAGGATGGGAGAGGCGAGAGCGAGGAAGCGGCTATAGCTTAGCAAGGAAGGAAGGAAGGAGGAAACATGGGAAATGTGACTTGTGGTGGGGGAGAAAAGGGGGTGGGGAAGGGGGGCGGGGTAGATATTTTGGCGGTAGGCCACAATTTTGGAAATGTGGAGGGAAACTTTGCGCGCGGTGTTGCCGGACCATTCAATTTGAACGATTGTGTGCATCGCAAATGATTCTTCTGCTTTACGCGCATGGGATGAGTTTTATAATTCAAATTTTGGTGGAAATTTCCCCTGGTACGTCATTGCATAGTTTAACATCGCTTGCTAATTTGGGCACACAAAAGAGCGTATAGCAGACAGACCACACTTACTGAATCGAGCAATTTTAGTAATTAAACAAACCCAGTTGACCTAAACACTGCTCTAACAAAAGACCAGCATTAAAAACAAAGTCTAAGTACGCATAATTTTAACAAATCCGCCACCGTGCCGGCCTATGCATCGCCGGTGTGAGATGAGACATCGATGACTTGTCCTGGCGACATGCCGCCGTTGGTGGACTCCGCGTCCCCCCCCCCCCCGCTGAAGTCGACCGCGTCCTCGTCCTCATCCTTGACGCCGCTCTCAAGGTTGTAGTACTCGTAGTAGTGGATGCACCAGAGCTCGCGTTGGTACTCCACCACCGATTCCTCGATGGACAGACTCTTCTCTACCTCGACCTCGACCACGCGCAACTCCTCCTCCCGACGCTCCTCGATCTTCGCTGCCTCCTGCATCTCCAGCTCCCGCTCGGCGACCTCATGAGGAAGCATGTGCTCCATGGCCACTGCCGCCTTTTCAGACATGGGTTGCATGCCGGAGTCCGAGGTGGCCTGGAATATCTTGGCGTGTGCATCCTCGATCTTGGCGTGGATGGCCTCGATCCAGGCCAAGGCGACATCTGCGGCACGTACAGCAGCTCAAGCGCTCTCGGCGTTTGTAGCCACCATCGCAGCAGCAGCTGCAGCCATCTCGGCTGCTGCAGCTGCCCTATCGACTACCGCAGATGCCCTCTTGGTGGAAGCGGCCACGCTCAATGCAGATGCGGCGGCACTCTCAGCATAGGCGGCCGCGCTCTCGGCGCAGGCGGCGGTGCTCGAGGGGACGCGGCCATCATATTGACCTTCACGAAGCGTTTCCACATCATCATCTTTGCAAGAAGGGGGTGCGGGAATGGGGTCGGGATTCATGGATTCGGGGGTTGCCGACACTGGAGCAGATGAGCCGGCGAAGCTTAAGGAGGAAGACTTAAATATACCCAGATATTTTCATTGCAAACGGTTCCTCGAAAACAACTATGTGTGATGTTGTAGATATTTTTTATTAGCTGTGAAAGACGAATTTGGAGTACCGTAGCAACAGATGGTGTTTTAAATGTATGAGAAATTTTGTAGCACTACTACAACTTTCATGTCAAATTTTGGAAAATTTCAAGGGTCATTTGACCTTTTAAGACATTTAAGTGATTTTCTAGCCATTTAATGACCGTAATTGAAATTTGAACTACATGTACATGCAATAGCTAACCATAACGGTTTGAAAACTCATATTTTGTGTACTTGTGTGCGATTTAATTCCATGTGCCATAAATTGGAAGGAATTTTCAAACATATTGGTCTCAAGGCTATGACACAATTAAGCATGAAGTGACATGACATTTTAATTCCAAAAAATTAAAAAAATATCAGAAACAGATGAAACCTTGGTTGATGTAATTTCATGCCACCAAGATGATGTGGGAATAAATTGGGCATGTTTGACGAAAGTTTGGATACACAACCCTCACAAACCGGAGCAACTCACTAGAAAGCTCATGGTTCCGAGAGGGAACAATGCATGTTTGATGACGAACAAGAGATAGCTTCCTCTTACGGCCTTCAATTTTTTTCTATGTTTAACGCGCACTACTACAACTGTAATGTGAAATTTTGGAAAATTCTAGGGGTCATTTGATATTTTAAAAATATTTAAGTGATTTGCTAGCCATTTAATTCAAATTTGAACTACATCTACATGCAACGCCTAACCATAATGGTTTGACAAATCATATTTCTGTACTTGTGTGCGAGTTAATTCCATGTGCAGTAAATTAGAAGGATTTTTCAAACATATTTGTCTCGCGACATGGACACATGCTGTCGGTGCACAAAAGGAGGGGGTCCTATTTTGTACCCCTTTACTTGTGCGCGGGCAATTGGACCGCGCCTGCGGCCATACCTAGCGGGGAAGAGGGAGGTAGCAAAGCCACAAGACGACCAGAGGAACGCCAAGCCAAAAACACGAAGAGCAGAAGGGCGAGGTGAGCTCCCCGGGCAAGGCCCTTTCCGGGGCGGCCTACACAGCCCCGGCAAGAACCTTGTCGGGTGATACGTCTCCAACATATCTATAATTTTTGATTGTTACATGCTATTATATTATCAACCTTGGATGTTTTATATGCATTACTATGCTATTTTATATGATCTTTGGGACTAACTTATTAACCTAGAGCCCAGTGCCAGTTTTTGTTTTTTTCCTTGTTTTTAACTATCACAGAAAAGGAAAATGAAATGGAGTCCAATTGACCTGAAACTTCACGGAGATAATTTTTGGACCAGAAGAAGCCCACGGAGTACCAGAGGTGGGCCAGATGAGTCCCGAGGCCACCACGAGGGTGGGGGCGCGCCCTACCCCCTGGGCGCGCCCCCTATCTCGTGGCCGCCTCGTGGCCCCCCCGACCGACTTCTTTCGTCTATATATATCCATATACCCTAGAAACGTCGAACACGACAATAGATCGGGAGTTCCACCGCCAGAAGCCTCCGTGGCCATCGAAAACCAATCTAGACCCGTTCCGGCACCCTGTCGGAGGGGGAATCCCTCTCCGGTGGCCATCTTCATCATCCTGGTGCTCTCCATGACGAGGAGGGAGTAGTTCTCCCTCGGGGCTGAGGGTATATACCAGTAGCTATGTGTTTGATCTCTCTCTCTCTCTCTCATGTTCTTGAGGTGGTACGATCTTGATGTATCGCGAGCTTTGCTATTATATTTGGATCTTATGATGTTTCTCCCCCTCTACTCTCTTGTGATGAATTGAGTTTTCCCTTTCAAGTTATCTTATCAGATTGAGTCTTTAAGGATTTGAGAACACTTGATGTATGTCTTGCACGTGCTTATCTGTGGTGACAATGGGATATCATGTGATCCATTTGATGTATGTTTTGGTGATCAACTTGAGAGTTCCGTGACCTCGTGAACTTATGCATAGGGGTTGGCACACGTTTTCATCTCGACTCTCCGGTAGAAACTTTGGGGCACTCTTTGAAGTTCTTTGTGTTGGTTGAATAGATGAATCTAAGATTGTGTGATGCATATCGTATAATCATACCCACGGATACTTGAGGTGACATTGGAGTATCTAGGTGACATTAGGGTTTTGGTTGATTTGTGTCTTAATGTGTTATTCTAGTACGAACTCTATGATAGATTGAACGGAAAGAATAGCTTCGTGTTATTTTACTACGGACTCTTGAATAGATCGATCAGAAAGGATAACTTTGAGATGGTTTCGTACCCTACCATAATATCTTTGTTTGATCTCCGCTATTAGTGACTTTGGAGTGACTCTTTGTTGCATGTTGAGGGATAGTTATATGATCCAATTATGTTATTATTGTTGAGAGAACTTGCACTAGTGAAAGTATGAACCCTAGGCCTTGTTTCAACGCATTGCAATACCGTTTGTGCTCACTTTTACCATTAGTTACCTTGCTGTTTTTATATTTTCAGATTACAAAAACCTATATCTATCATCCATATTGCACTTGTATCACCATCTCTTCCCCTAACTAGTGCACCTATATAATTTACCATTGTATTGGGTGTGTTGGGGACACAAGAGACTCTTTGTTATTTGGTTGCAGGGTTGTTTGAGAGAGACCATCTTCATCCTACGCCTCCCACGGATTGATAAACCTTAGGTCATCCACTTGAGGGAAATTTGCTACTGTCCTACAAACCTCTGCACTTGGAGGCCCAACAACATCTACAAGAAGAAGGTTGTGTAGTAGACATCAAGCTCTTTTCTGGCGCCGTTGCCGGGGAGGTTAGCGCTTGAAGGTATATCTTTAGATCTTGCAATCGAATCTTTTTGTTTCTTGTTTTAGCACTAGTTTAGTTTATAAAATAAAACTACAAAAAAACTGGAATTAAGTTTGTCTCATACGCTTCATCTTTTTAATATCTTTCGTGAGAATGATGGAAAGGAAAATTGTGCTCATGTGCTAGGAGAAGAAGTCTATAGAATGTTTGGCACTAAATCTTTGAATGATGAGCATGATTGCAATGTTATTAGTATGAACTCTTTGAATATCCATAGTACTAATGATGATTGCACTAGTCATGATGAAAATATCTCTTATAAGCATGTCGATTTTTGTGGAGTGCATAGAGTTTGCAATTACATACCAAACAGGGAAGATAGATTTTGCAAGAGGCATAAGTATTTGGAAACTAAATGGTTGCAAGAAAGGCTAGATGTTTGTGCTGAAAATTTAAACTTTCTTGGCCCTACTTGTGAACTTTGCAATGAACGTGATCATTTAAGTACCCAATGCAAATTGTTTCATGATCGTATCGTGTCCAAAAATTGTGATGACTTGATTTCCCTTGCACATCATAATGAACTTAGTTTGCTCTTGGGTTATGAAGAAATGAAACGTATATCTAAGGTTATTCCAGAATTTGCCCTTCATAGAGTTCTTAATTTTGATCTAGAGGAAATTTATATGTGTTGTGCGGTGAATTGCATTGAAAATCCTTATATTGAAAATTACATAAAGAAAACAAAACAAATAGAGGATGAAGAGAATACTAATGAAAGGGAAGATACTTCCCAATATCCTCCTATTATTTCTTGTGATGAATCAGGTAACGAGGAGGAGCCTCCTATTCAACCAATCTCATTAATAAGGAGCTCCGAAAAGAGGATTAAACCCACACATGATGTGAAGAAGAAAAAGAAAAGACGGAGACGCAAAGGTAAAAAGGTATCACTCCCAAATGATGTTGCTCCTATTACTCCTTGTGATGATGATAATTGCTATACTATTGGTGTTGTCCATACTATTAATGATGAGAGTGATTATGCTTATGATATGAAAAGGCCCAAGCTTGGGGATGCTATGTTTGATGAAGATGATGTTTTTGAGAATATATTTGCTGCAGTTAATGTTTGTCCCAAGCTTGGGGATTCTACGTTTAATGAAGATGCTATTTTTAGTCTCCCGAGTTTTGATATGCAAATTTATAATGATGATAGCATGCCTCCTACTTATAATGATTATATTGATGAAAGTGGGGTTGGAAGAGTGTCAACTTTAGGAAGTAATGATCCCACTATTTTGGAGGATGTTGAATCTTATTATGATAATTATGAAAGTGGATTTGGAGAGGTCATGACTTTATTTAGTAATGATTCCACTATCTTGGAAGAGGTTTCAATCGATTATGATGAGAACAAAGTTGCTACCTATGATGATTATTGTGATGATACTTATGCTATAGAAAGTAGTGATGATTATATTTATAAAATTTGTCATGCTTATGATTACCCCTTTTCTGAACATTACTCTTTTAATATGGAAACAATTTATAGTATTCGAGTTTCTTATGATACTCCCACTATTCTGAATGAGAAGAATTTTGCTTATGTGGAGAGTAATAAAATTTCTATGCTTGTAGATCATGAAAAGAATGCTTTATGTGATGGTTATATTGTTGAATTTATTCATGATTCTACTGAAAATTATTATGAGGGAGGAACATATGCTTGTAGGAATTGCAATAATATCAAGTTTCCTCTCTATGTGTTGAAAACCTTGAAGCTATGCTTGTTTTGCTTTCCTATGCTAGTTGATTCTTGTTCCCATAAGTTGTTTGCTCAGAAAATCCCTATGCATAGGAAGAGGGTTATACTTAAATGTGCTAGTCATATTCTTCATGATGCTCTCTTTATGTTTCAATTCTTACCCTTTATGTGAGCATCATTGAAATCATCATGCCTAGCTAGGGGCATTAAACGATAACGCTTGTTGGGAGGCAACCCAATTTTTATTTTTGTTCTTTGCTTTTTGTTCCTGTTTAGTAATAAATTAATCATCTATCCTCTGTTATGATTGTGTTTTTATGTTTTAGTTAGTGTTTGTGCCAAGTAAAGCCTTTAGGATCTTCTTGGGTGATTGTTATTTGATCTTGCTGTAAAAAACAGAAAGTATGCACTCACGAGAATAATTTTCATTTTTTACCAGAGAGCGATAAAATACTAATTCCAACTTAAATAGATCAATAAACAAATTGCCTAGGACTTCCTAATTTCTCAGGATTTTTGGGGTTTCAGAAGTATACGTTTGATCCAGATTACTACAGACTGTTCTGTTTTTGACAGATTCACTTTTCTCTGTGTTGTTTGCTTATTTTGATGAATCTGTGAGTAGTATAGGAGGGTGTGAACCATAGATGAGTTGGAATACAGTATATATTACACCAATATGAATTTAGAATGAGTTCACAACAGTACCTAAGTGGTCATTTATTTTCTTATACTAACGGAGCTTACGAGTTTTCTGTTAAGTTTTGTGTTGTGAAGTTTTCAAGTTTTGGGTAAAGATTCGATGGACTATGGAATAAGGAGTGGCAAGAGCCTAATCTTGGGGATGCCCAAGGCACCCCAAGGTAATATTCAAGGACAACCAAAAGCCTAAGCTTGGGGATGCCCCGGAAGGCATCCCCTCTTTCGTCTTCGTTCATCGGTAACTTTACTTGGAGCTATATTTTTATTTACCACATGATATGTGTTTTGCTTGGAGAGTCATTTTATTTTATTTAGTTTTGCTTGCTGTTTGAATAAAATACCAAGATCTTAAATTCTTAAATGTTAGAGAGTCTTCACATAGTTGCATAATTATTTGACTACTCATTGATCTTCACTTATATCTTTCGGAGTAGTTTGTTGTTGCTCTAGTGCTTCACTTATATCTTTTTAGAGCATGGTGGTGGTCTATTTTATAGAAATAGATGAACTCTCATGCGTCACTTATATTCTTTTGAGAGTCCTAAACAACATGGTAATTTTCTTTGGTTATGAATTTAGTCCTAATATGATGGGCATCCAAGAGGGATATAATAAAAAATTCATATAAAGTGCATTGAATACTATGAGAAGTTTGATACTTGATGATTGTTTTGAGATATAAAGATGGTGATATTAGATTCATGCTAGTTGAGTAGTTGTGAATTCGAGAAATACTTGTGTTGAAGTTTGTGATTCCCATAGCATGCACGTATGGTGAATTGTTATGTGATGAAGTCGGAGCATGATTTATTTATTGATTGTCTTCCTTATGAGTGGCGGTCAGGGACGAGCGATGGTATTTTCCTACCAATCTATCCACTAGGAGCATGCGCATAGTACTTTGTTTCGATAACTAATAGATTTTCAAAATAAGTTTGTGAGTTCTTTATGACTAATGTTGAGTCCATGGATTATACGCACTCTCACCCTTCCACCATTGCTAGCCTCTCTAGTACCGCGCAACTTTCGCCGGTACCATAAACCCACCATATATCTTCCTCAAAACAGACACCATACCTACGTATTATGGCATTTCCATAGCCATTCTGAGATATATCCATGCAACTTTCCACCGTTCCGTTTGTTATGACACGCTTCATCATTGTCATATTGCTTTGCATGATCATGTAGTTGACATCGTATTTGTGGCAAAGCCACCGATCATAATTCTTTCATACATGTCACTCATGAGTCATTGCACATCCCGGTACACCATCGGAGGCATTCATAGAGTCATATTTTGTTCTAAGTATTGAGTTGTAATTCTTGAGTTATAAGTAAAAAGAAGTGTGATGATCATCATTATTAGAGCATTGTCCCAGTGAGGAAAGGATGATGGAGACTATGATTCCCCCACAAGTCGGGATGAGACTCCGGACGAAAAATAAAAAAATAAAAGAAAGAAATAAAAGAGGCCAAAAAAGGGAAGAAGGCCCAAATAAATAAAAAAAATAAAAAAAATAAAAAAATGAAATGAGAGAAAAAGAGAGAAGGCGCAATGCTACTATCCTTTTACCACACTTGTGCTTCAAAGTAGCACCATGATCTTCATGATAGAGAGTCTCCTATGTTGTCACTTTCATATACTAGTGGGATTTTTTCATTATAGAACTTGGCTTGTATATTCCAATGATGGGCTTCCTCAAAATGCCCTAGGTCTTCGTGAGCAAGTGAGTTGGATGCACACCCACTTAGTTTCCTTTTGAGCTTTCATACACTTATAGCTCTTGTGCATCCGTTGCATGGCAATCCCTACTAACTCGCATTGATATCTATTGATGGGCATCTCCATAGCCCGTTGATACGCCTAGTTGATGTGAGACTATCTTCTCCTTTTTGTCTTCTCCACAACCACCATTCTATTCCACCATAGTGCTATGTTCATGGCTCACGCTCATGCATTGCGTGAAGATTGAAAAAGTTTGAGAACATCAAAAGTATGAAACAATTGCTTGGCTTGTCATCGGGGTTGTGCATGATTTAAATATTTTGTGTGATGAAGATAGAGCATATCCAGACTTTATGATTTGGTAGGGGTAGCTTTCTTTGGCCATGTTATTTTGAGAAGACATGATTACTTTGTTAGTATGCTTGAAGTATTATTTTTTATGTCAACATTAAACTTTTGTCTTGAATCTTATGGATCTGAATATTCTTGCCACAATAAATAGAATTACATGGATAAATATGTTAGGTAGCATTCCACATCAAAAATTCTATTTTTATCATTTACCTACTCGAGGACGAGCGGGAATTAAGCTTGGGGATGCTTGATACGTCTCCAACGTATCTATAATTTTTTATTGTTCCATGCTATTATAGTATCAACCTTGGATGTTTTATATGCATTAATATGCTATTTTACATGATTTTTGGGACTAACCTATTAACCTAGAGCCCAGTACCAGTTTCTGTTTTTTCCCTTGTTTTTAACTATCACAGAAAAGGAAAATCAAACGGAGTCCAATTGACCTGAAACTTCACGGAGATCATTTTTGGACCAGAAGAAGCCCACGGAGTACCGGAGGTGGGCCAGAAGAGTCCTGAGGCCGCCACAAGGGTGGGGGGCGCCCCCTGCCTCGTGGCCGCCTCGTGGCCCCCCTGACCGACTTCTTTCACCTATATATATCCATATACTCTAGAAACATCGAGCACAACAATAGATCGGGAGTTCCACCGCCAGAAGCCTCCGTAGCCACCGAAAACCAATCTAGACCCGTTCCGGCACCCTGCCGGAGGGGAGAATCCCTCTCCGGTGGCCATCTTCATCATCCCGGTGCTCTCCATGACGAGGAGGGAGTAGTTCTCCCTCGGGGCTGAGGGTATGTACCAGTAGCTATGTGTTTGATCTCTCTCTCTCTCTCTCTCGTGTTCTTGAGGTGGTACGATCTTGATGTATCGCGAGCTTTGCTATTATATTTGGATCTTATGATGTTTCTCCCCCTCTACTCTCTTGTGATGAATTGAGTTTTCCCTTTGAAGTTATCTTATCGGATTGAGTCTTTAAGGATTTGAGAACACTTGATGTATGTCTTGCACGTGCTTATCTGTGGTGACAATGGGATATCATGTGATCCACTTGATGTATGTTTTGGTGATCAACTTGCGAGTTCCGTGACCTCGTGAACTTATGCATAGGGGTTGGCACACGTTTCCGTCTTGACTCTCCGGTAGAAACTTTGGGGCACTCTTTGAAGTTCTTTGTGTTGGTTGAATAGATGAATCTGAGATTGTGTGATGCATATCGTATAATCATACCCACGGATACTTGAGGTGACATTGGAGTATCTAGGTGACATTAGGGTTTTGGTTGATTTGTGTCTTAATGTGTTATTATAGTACAAACTCTATGATAGATTGAACGTAAAGAATAGCTTCGTGTTATTTTACTACGGACTCTTGAATAGATCGATCGGAAAGGATAACTTTGAGGTGGTTTCGTACCCTACCATAATCTCCTCGTTTGTTCTTCTCTATTAGTGATTTTGGAGTGACTCTTTGTTGCATGTTGAGGGATAGTTATATAATCCAATTATGTTATTATTGTTGGGAGAACTTACACTAGTGAAAGTATGACCCCTAGGCCTTGTTTCAACGCATTGCAATACCGTTTGTGCTCACTTTTACCATTAATTACCTTGCTGTTTTTATATTTTCAGATTACACAAACCTATATCTATCATCCATATTGCACTTGTATCACCATCTCTTCGCCGAACTAGTGCACCTATACAATTTACCATTGTATTGGGTGTGTTGGGGACACAAGAGACTCTTCGTTATTTGGTTGCAGGGTTGTTTGAGAGAGACCATCTTCATCCTACGCCTCCCACGGATTGATAAACCTTAGGTCATCCACTTGATGGAAATTTGCTAATGTCCTACAAACCTCTGCACTTGGAGGCCCAACAACATCTACAAGAAGAAGGTTGTGTAGTAGACATCACTGGGGTAACTTGCCCAACACTAGCAGAGCCGCCACCCTTGAGCCCAAGAGTTCCAACACAATCAACCACTTTGGAACCGAGGCTCGGGAGGCACCTCCATGGTGGCATGCAGATCTTTGTGGAGACTAGAAACACACAAGACTAGATGATAACCAGAAGACAAAGATCCTCAGCAAGATCCTTGCCAAGGATACCCACGAGACCCCCGGCAAGACTCTTGCCGAAGACATTCGCGGGGCCGCAGCCAGGCCCACATCTGCCAAGACTCCACCGCCATTCCCATGCAGCTACCAGCCCACTAGCTAGGCAAGCACCTGCGTGGCAACGTGCGGCATCTAGGCCGACTCGGCAAGCACCTGCGTGGTGGCATGCAGATCTTCGTGAAGACTCTACCACCGCACCAACTCAGCAGCTAGCCAGCATGGCGCTACACGCCTCGTCAGTTCGGACGCGCGTCGAAGCTAGGCGAGGCGGCGACAGTTGGGACGAGCTTCCTTGCCGTCCCTGATAAAGCAAGAAGGGCACGTCGGCAGTGCATTAAATGTGTTTGTCCTACGGTGCCAGGAGATAGACTCGACTATTGTATAGCTTCCCACCTCCTGTGTGCCACTATGGTAGCCCCTTTGACTATAAAAGGAGGCCCACGACATACTGAGATAGGATTCAGATTTTTTGGACCCTGCACACTTTGTAGCTAGTCCATGAACACCAGATAAACATGAACAAGCAGGAGTAGGGTATTACGCATCACTTGCGGCCCGAACCTGGATGATCCCCTCGCGTTGATCTCTCAATCCTGCTCTTTCCACAGCCCCGCGCCCGCCAACCGTAGCAAAATGGATTCCTCGTGATCCCATAGGTGTCGTTTCCCCCGACATCTTTGGCACGCCAGGTAGGGGGGCGCAAGCCGTGGGAATCTGGTTTTGGAGCCGATGCATCGACTCTTCCATGGGGATGGCTCGAAGGGAGGAGGCGATATCGATCAACTGCCCTCTTGTGTCGTCCGCAGCCTCGACAGCCATCCGCGTGGCCTCGAAAAGCTAAGTCATGCAAAATTTTGGCTAATTTCATTTATATAGGTCTGTCCTCCTCGAAAGATCTCTTTCCTTGTATGGGAAACCTACACGCAATGGGACCCTTCCGCTATTGGCAACGCCCTTGTCTCTGTCTCGAGTCCACTCGACAGTTTATGCGGCCGCGCTGAGAACGACAAGGTGGCCTACCCGTTACTAGGCGTGCTCTTGTTCTGTTTCGAGTCCGCTCGATAGTTCAAGTGACCGCATTGGGAACGGCGAGGTGGTTTGCCCGGCAGCAAGCGCCCTCCCGGCAGGGCGCTAAGGATCCGTCCTCAAAGCACCATGGCATGGGTTTACGCGTCGACAGCCTTATCTCACCAAGTGTAGGGTGCAAACATACAAAGAAAGATCTAATAGGAAGATAGCATGCTTGATATTAAAGTACTACAGAGTTATATTACATCAAATAATCGCTGCAGTTCTAACTTAAGATAAAATTGTCTTGATCTTGAACTCGCAGTGGCAACGAGAAACGGGGTGCCTAGTCCCGGCGCTGGCCCTCCACCCTCTCAACTCCATCGACGCAGTTGATGATGGGCTTGATACGCTCCTTGAGCACCGCCTCCTCCGGCAAGCTCTCCAACGCATTGGCAAAGTTGACGGTGGGGTTCCAGAATGCCACCTTGGTGAGTACCTTGGTCAGGGCGCCCCGGCAGAGCCTCCGGGACTCGTTGGGCAGATAAGTTGCCCGGTTGGAGTGGAGCTTCTCTAGGGCTCCAAGAACGCCCTCGAAGAACAGGGTCAGTTTGGCGTTGGGACTCACGCTCGGCTCCGGGAGGCACCTCACATTCGGCATCCCTATGGCAGCCAGCTTCATGGTGATCCTGCCGGCGACGTCGGCAAGGCGGCTGACCCAATGGTTTATGCTCTGGGCGTACTCCTTGTGTTCGGTGGCATCATTCCTCCGCAGCTGCCTCTCCTCCTCCAGGCCCTTGGTTAGGGTCTCTTCCCGGGCCCTGACCTCCGAAAGCGTCCCCTCAAGGCCCTCCAGCTTCAGCTTCAGGTCATTGATGGCGTCGTTAGCCTTGGAGAGTAGCTTGGCCTTGCCAAGGACTGTGGCCTGCGCCTTCGCCAAATCGCCGTTGGACCCGTCCTTCTCCTCCGTTAGCTTCAGGACCTGTTCCTTCAGCCCATCCCACTCCACCTCCAGCTTCGCCACCTTGCCGGCATGGACCAGGGCCTGAGCATTGAGTGCCTCCTTGTGCCTCTGCTCCAGCTCCTGGGTCTGTTGCGTGACGAGCTTCTCAACCTCCTCATCCTTGCTGCGGAGTGTGGAGGCAAGCACCTCCTCACGAGCGGCAAGGTCCTCCTCCTGGGAGTTCAGCTCGGCCTGGTGCTGGTGCCGGGCGGCCTCGTCCTTGGCGGCCTGTTTCTTCGCCGCCTCCTGGGCTTTCTCGACGTCAGCCTACTTCAGGATGAGCTCCTGTTTGCGCTCAGCCAACAGATCCCGGGCAACTTTCAGTTCATCGTAGGCCTGGCAGAACCAGGCCTGCGTCTCAGCGACGCGCTCCTCAAGGTCCACCTCCGCTTTGTCCACCGCCGTCATCCTAGATTTTGCCTTGTCCAGGCAGGCACGGTGAAGCGCCTGGAGCTTCTGGAAGTTGACACTCATGGCCCGAAGGAGCTGCTCCTCTTGGGAACCGCCGCCACCGGCGCTCGGTTCGTCGACAACCTCAAGCCCGGCGACGGTGAGCACCTCGTCATCGTACACCTCCCCCTCGGTTGGCACCCTGGTGCTCGCCGTTCCTGGGAGGTGGATGAACAGGTCGTCGCTCACCTTCAAATATTTTCCCGAGCCAGAGGCAGCCGAGGAGGAAGGTTGATCGTCGACCAACCCCTCCCCGACAGGCCCCTTGCCGGCCTCTTCAGCGGCGGTCTTGGCGGCCTCCTCGGCGGCAATCTTCTTGGCCTCGTCCTCGGTGTCCTTGGCGACCTCCTCGATGACGGTTTCGATATCCTCCCGGACTGCCGAGGAAGGGCCTGAATACCAAGAAGGGGAATGAGACAGAGCCAAGATCAAGATTCAAAAAGAAGAAGAAAGAACAGGGACGAGAAGCGAACAACTTACCCGCACCAAGCTGGGAAGAAGTGGCGCCTTCCCCGCCAACGTTCGTTGCCGGGGCAGAACCACCGGCACCCAAGATCGCTCCCTCCTCCTCCATATGTGTGGGCTCGGTGGTCGATGCCCTTGCCAGGGACGCCCCTCTGGGCGGTGTAGTCGAGGGGGGCGACATGTTGGGGGTGGCCCTCGGCGGCTCCTCCTGCTGCCATTCTCCTCCTACAAACCCGACAAGGTCAGCATCAAAGATTCACACCCCAAGGCTCATCAGTGCAGGAGTGAGTGGTGGACTCACGCTGGGGGCTGAAGCGGGGGCTGCGTCGGGGGCCGTTGTCCACCAACAGCAGCATATGCGAAGTACCCGCCGGGGGCTTGTCGCCAGCTGAGGCCTTGGCCCTCTACGACACCCTCTGCGCCAGCGTCTCCATGTCCCTGTGAAGATGACACCAAATCAAAGGAAGATAACACATGCGTAAGGTCAGGAGATGATGGGGGTTAGAATACTTACACGTTCTCCACCTCCTCCTCCGCTAGCTTCCTCTTCCTTGCCGGGCTAAAGTGTTGGGGAACGCAGTAATTTCAAAAACACTCTTAAGCACACGCAAGATCATGGTGATGCATAGCAACAAGAGGGAAGAGTGTTGTCTACGTACCCTCGTAGACCGTAAGCGGAAGCGTTATGACAACACGGTTGATGTAGTCGTACGTCTTCATGATCCGACCGATCCTAGTATCGAAAGTACGGCACCTCCGCGATCTGCACACGTTTGGCTCGGTGATGTCCCACGAACTCACGATCCAGCAGAGTGTCAAGGGAGAGCTTCATCAGCACGACGATGTGATGACAATGATGATGAAGCTACCAGCGCAGGGCTTCGCTTAAGCACTACGACGATATGACCGAGGTGGATTATGGTGGAGGGAGGCACCGCACATGGCTAAGAGATCAATGATCAACTTTTGTGTCTATGGGGTGCCCCCTGGCCACGTATATAAAGGATGGAGGGAGGAGGAGGCCGGCCCTCATAGGGCGCGCCCAAAGTGTGGAGTCCTACTAGGACTCCCTAGTCCTAGTAGGATTCCACCTCCCACATGGAATAGGAAAAAGGGAAGGGAGAAGGAGAAGGAAGGAAGGGGGCGCCCCCTTTCCCTAGTCCAATTCGGACCAGTCCATGGGGAAGGGGCGCGGCCACCCTTGAGGCCTTTCTCTCCTTTCCCGTATGGCCCATTAAGGCCCAATACGAATTCCCGTAACTCTCTGGTACTCCAAAAAAATACCCGAATCACTTGGAACCTTTCCGATGTCCGAATATAGCCTTCCAATATATCGATCTTTACGTCTCAACCATTTCGAGACTCTTCGTCATGTCCCCGATCTCATCTGGGACTCCGAACAAACTTCGGTCATCAAATCATATAACTCATAATACAAATCGTCATAGAATGTTAAACTTGCAGACCCTACAGGTTCGAGAACTATGTAGACATGACCGAGACTCGTCTCCGGTCAATAACCAATAGTAGAACTTGGATGCTCATATTGGTTCCTACATATTCTATGGAGATCTTTATTGGTCAAACTGCATAACAACATACGTTGTTCCCTTTGTCATCGGTATGTTACTTGCCCAAGATTCGATCATCGGTATCTCAATACCTAGTTCAATCTCATTACCGGCAAGTCTCTTTACTCGTTCAATAATGCATCATCCCGCAACTAACTCATTGGTCACATTGCTTGCAAGGCTTATAGTGATGTGCATTACCGAGAGGGCCCAGATATACCTCTTCGACAATCGGAGTGACAAATCCTAATCTCGATCTATGCCAACTCAACAAACACCATCGGAGACACTCGTGGAGCACCTTTATAATCACCTGGTTACGTTGTGACATTTGGTAGCACACAAAGTGTTCCTCCGGTATTCGGGAGTTGCAAGATCTCGTAGTCATAGGAACATGTATAAGTTATGGAGAAAGCAATAGCAACAAACTAAACGATCATCGTGCTAAGCTAACGGATGGGTCAAGTCAATCACATCATTCTATGATGATGTGATCCCGTTAATCAAATGACAACTCATGTCTATGGTTAGGAAACATAACCATCATTGATTCAACGAGCTAGTTAAGTAGAGGCAAACTAGTGACACTCTGTTTGTTTATGTATTCACACATGTACTAAGTTTCCGGTTAATACAATTCTAGCATGATTAATAAACATTTATCACGATATAAGGAGATATAAATAACAACTTTATTATTGCCTATAGGGCATATTTCCTTAAGTCTCCCACTTGCAATAGAGTCAATAATCTAGTTCACATCGTCATGTGATTTAACATGAATAGTTCACATCTTTATGTGATTAGTTCACTTCTCCATGTGACTAACACCCAAAGGGTTTACTAGAGTCAATAATCTAGTTCACATCGCTATGTGATTAAGACCCAAAGAGTGATCACATTTTGCTTCTGAGAGAAATTTAGTCAACGGGTCTGCCACATTCAGAGCTGTATGTATTTTGCAAATTTTCTATGTCTACAATGCTTTGCATGGAGCTACTCTAGCTAATTGCTCCCACTTTTAATATGTATCTAGATCGAGACTTAGAGTCATCCAGATCGGTGTCAAAGCTTGCATCAACATAACTCTTTACGATGAACTCTTTGTCACCTCCATAACCGAGAAACATTTCCTTATTCCACTAAGGATGTTTTTGGTCGCTGTCTAGTGATCCACTCATGGATCACTATTGTACCGGCCTGCGAATCTTATGGTGAGGTACACAATAGGTATGGTACACAACATATCATATTTTATAGAACCTATGACTGAGGTATAGGGAATGACTTTTCATTCTCTTTCTATTTGCTTCTATGGTCGGGTTTTGAGTCTTTACTCAACTTCACACCTTTCAACACAGGCAAGAACTCCTTCTTTGACTGTTCTATTTTGAACTACTTCAAAATCTTGTCAAGGTATGTACTCATTGAAAATATATCAAGCATCTTGATCTATCTCTATAGATCTTGATGCTCAATATGTACGTAGCTTCACCGAGGTCTTTCTTTGAAAAACTCCTTTCAAACACTCCATTATGCTTTCCAGAAAATTCTACATTATTTCTGATCAACAATATGTCATCCACATATAATTATCAGAAATGTTGTAGTGCTCCCACTCACTTTCTTGTAAATATAGGCTTCACCGCAAGTCTGTATAAAACCATATGCTTTGATCACTTTATCAAAGCATATATTCCAACTCTAAGATGCTTGCACCAGTCCATAGATGGATCGCTGGAGCTTTCTCACTTTGTTAGCACCTTTAGGATTGACAAAACATTCTGGTTGCATCATATACAACTCTTCTTTAAGAAATCCATTAAGGAATGAAGTTTGACATCCATTTGCCAGATCTCATAAAATGCGGCAACTGCTAACATGATTCGAACCGACTTTTAAGCATCGACATGAGTGAGAAAATCTCATTGTAGTCAACACCTTGATCTTGTCAAAAACATTTTGCGTCAATTCGAGCTTTGTAGAATGTAACACTACTATCGTCGTCCGTCTTCCTCTTGAAGATCCATTTATTCTCAATGACTCACCGATCATCGGGCAAGTCAATCAAAGTCCATACTTTGTTCTCATACATGGATCCCATCTTAGATTTCATGGCCTCAAGCCATTTTGCGGAATCTGGGCTCATCATCGCTTCCTCATAGTTCGTACGTTCGTCATGGTCTAGTAACATGACTTCCAGAACATGATTACTGTACCACTTTGGTGCGGACCGTACTCTAGTTGACCTACGAGGTTCGGTGGTAACTTGATCTGAAGTTTCATGATCATCATCATTAGATTCCTCACTAATTGGTGTAGGAATCACTGGAATTCTTTGAACTTTTCAAATGTTTCAGACTTATGTTTCATCAAGTAGATATACCCATATATGCTCAAATCATCTGTGAAGATCAGAAAATAATGATACCAGCCGCGAGCCTCAACACTCATCAGATTGCATAATCAGTATGTACTATTTCCAATAAATTAGTTGCTTGCTCCATTGTTCCGGAGAACGTAGTTTTAGTCATCTTGCCCATGAGGCATGGTTCACAAGCATCAAATGATTCATAATCAAGTGATTCCAAAATCCCATCAGCATGGAGTATCTTCATGCGCTTTACACCAATATGACCTAAACGGCAGTGCCACATATAATTTGCACTATCATTATTAACTTTGCATCTTTTGGCTTAAATATTATGAATATGTGTATTACTACAATCGAGATTCAATAAACCATTCACCTTGGGTGTATGACCTCAGAAGGTTTTATCCATGTAAATAGAATAACAATTATCCTTGACTTAAATGAATAACTGTATTGCAATAAACATGATCCAATCATATTATGCTCTACGCAAACACCAAATAACATTTATTTTAGGTTCAACACTAATACCGAAGGTAAAGGGAGTGTGCGATGGTGATCTTATCAACCTTGGAATCACTTCCAACTCACATCATCACCTCGCCCTTAACTAGTCTCTGTTTATTTTGCAACTCCCGTTTCGAGTTACTACTCTTAGCTACTAAACTAGTATCAAATACCGAGGGGTTTGCTATAAACACTAGTAAAGTACACATCAATAACATGTATATCAAATATACCTTTGTTCACTTTGCCATCCTTCTTATCCGCCAAGTATCTAGGGCAGTTCCACTTCCAGTGACCATTTCCTTTACAGTAGAAGCACTCAGTTTCAGGTTTGGGTCTAGCTTTGGGCTTCTTCATGGGAGTGGCAACTTGCTTGCCATTCTTCTTGAAGTTCCCTTTCTTTCCCTTGCCCTTTTACTTGAAACTAGTGGTCTTGTCAACCATCAACACTTGATGTATTTTCTTGATTTCTACCTTCGCCGATTTTAGCATCACAAAGAGCTTTGGGAATCGTTTCCATTATCCCTTGCATATTATAGTTCATCATGAAGTTCTAGTAACTTGGTGATAGTGACTAGAGAACTCTGTCAATCACTATCTTATCGGGAAGATTAACTCCCACTTGATTCAAGTGATTGTAGTACTCAGACATTCTGAGCACATGCTCACTCATTGAGCTATTCTCCTCCATCTTGTAGGCAAAGTACTGTCAGAGGTCTCATACCTCTTGACACGGGCATGGGTATGAGATACCAATTTCAACTCTTGGAACATCTTATATGCTCTGTGGCGTTCAAAACATTTTTGAAGTCCCGGTTCTAAGCCGTAAAGCATGGTGCACTAAACTATCAAGTAGTCATCATACCGAGCTTGTCAAACGTTCATAACGTCTGCATCTGCTCCTGCAATAGGTCTATCACCTAGCGGTGCATCAAGGACATAATTCTTCTGTGCAGCAATGAGGATAATCCTGAGATCACGGACCTAGTCCGCATCATTGCTACCATCATCTTTCAACATAGTTTTTCTCTAGGAACATATAAAAAAACGAGGAGCTACATCGCGAGCTATTGATCTACAACCTAGTTATGCAAATACTATCAGGACTAAGTTCATGATAAATTAAAGTTCAATTAATCATATTACTTAAGAACTCCCACTTAGATAGACATCCCTCTAGTCATCTAAATGATCACGTGATCCAAATCAACTAAACCATGTCCGATCATCACGTGAGATGGAGTAGTTTTCAATGGTGAACATCATTATGTTGAACATATCTACTATATGATTCACGCTCGACCTTTCGGTCTCCAGTGTTCCGAGGCCATATCTGCATATGCTAGGCTCATCAAGTTTAACCCGAGTATTCCGCCTGTGCAAAACTGGCTTGCACCCGTTGTATGTGAACGTAGAGCTTATCACACCCGATCATCACGTGGTGTCTCGAAATGACGAATTGTCGCAATGGTGCATACTCAGGGAGAACACTTATACCTTGAAATTTAGTGAGAGATCATCTTATAATGCTACCACCGAACTAAGCAAAATAAGATGCATAAAGGATAAACATCACATGCAATCAAAATATGTGACATGATATGGCCATGATCATCTTGCGCCTTTGATCTCCATCTCCAAAGTACCGTCATGATCTCTATCGTCACCGGCATGACACCATGATCTCCATCATCTTGATCTCTATCAACGTGTCATCACATGGTCGTCTCGCCAACTATTGCTCTTGCAACTATTTCTATCGCATAGCGATAAAGTAAAGCAATTATTTGGCGCTTGCATCTTATGCAATAAAGAGACAATCATAAGGCTTCTACCAGTTGCCGATAACTTCAACAAAACATGATCATCTCATACAACAACTTATATCTCATCATGTCTTGACCATATCACATCACAACAAGCCCTGCAAAAACAAGTTAGACGTCCTCTACTTTGTTGTTGCAAGTTTTACGTGGCTGCTACGGGCTGAGCAAGAATCGTTCTTACCTACGCATCAAAACCACAACACGGTATAGTGATAGCTTTTCGATCTTCAGAAAGAACACTGTTCATTGAATCCGATTCAACTAAAGTTGGAGAAACAGACACCCACTAGGCACCTGTGTGCGAAGCACGTCGGTAGAACCAGTCTCGCGTAAGCGTACACGTAATGTCGGTCTGAGCCGCTTCATCCAACAATACCGCTGAATCAAGAATCAACTAGTGACGGCAAGCAATACGTATATACCCACGCCCACAACTCCTTTGTATTCTACTCGTGCATATAACATCTACGCATAGACCTAGCTCTGATACCACTGTTGGGGAACACAGTAATTTCAAAAAAATTCCTACGCACACGCAAGATCATGGTGATGCATAGCAACAAGACGGGAGAGTGTTGTCTATGTACCCTCATAGACCGTAAGCGGAAGCATTATGGCAACGCGGTTAATGTAGTCATACATCTTCACGATCCGACCGATCCTAATACCGAAAGTACGGCACCTCCGCGATCTGCACACGTTCGGCACAGTGACGTCCCACGAACTCATTCCAGCAGAGTGTCGAGGGAGAGCTTCGTCAGCACCATGGCATGATGATGGTGATGATGAATCTACCGGCTCAGGGCTTCGCCTAAGCACTACGACGATATGACCGAGGTGGATTATGGTGGAGGGGGGCACCACACACGGCTAAGAGATCAATGATCAACTTTTATGTCTATGGGGTGTCCCCTGGCCACGTATATAAAGGATGGAGGGAGGAGGAGGCCGGCCCTCATAGGGCGCGCCCAAAGTGTGGAGTCCTACTAGGACTCCCTAGTCCTAGTAGGATTCCACCTCCCACATGGAATAGGAAAAAGGGAAGGGAGAAGGAGAAGGAAGGAAGGGGCGCCCCCTTTCCCTAGTCCAATTCGGACCAGTCCATGGGGAAGGGGCACGTCCACCCTTGAGGCCTTTCTCTCCTTTCCCGTATGGCCCATTAAGGCCCAATACGAATTCCCGTAACTCTCCGGTACTCCAAAAAATACCTGAATCAATCGGAACCTTTCCGATGTCTGAATATAGGCTTCCAATATATCGATCTTTACGTCTCGAACATTTCGAGACTCCTCATGTCCCCGATCTCATTCGGGACTCCGAACAAACTTCGGTCATCAAATCACATAACTCATAATACAAATCGTCATAGAACGTTAAGCGTGCAGACCCTACGGGTTCGAGAACTATATAGACATGACCGAGACTCATCTCCGGTCAATAACCAATAGAGGAACCTGGATGCTCATATTGGTTCCTACATATTCTATGAAGATCTTTATCAGTCAAACCGCATAACAACATACGTTGTTCCCTTTGTCATCGGTATGTTACTTGCCTGAGATTCGATCGTCGGTATCTCAATACCTAGTTCAATCTCGTTACCGGCAAGTCTCTTTACTCATTCTGTAATGCATCATCCCGCAACTAACTCATTATTCACATTGCTTGCAAGGCTTATACTGATGTGCATTACCGAGAGGGCCCAGATATACCTCTCTGACAATCGGAATGACAAATCCTAATCTCAATCTATGCCAACTCAACAAACACCATCGGAGACGCCTGTAGAGCACCTTTATAATCTCCCAGTTACATTGTGAAGTTTGGTAGCACACAAAGTGTTCCTCAGGTATTCGGGAGTTGCATGATCTCATAGTCATAGGAACATGTATAAGTTATGGAGAAAGCAATAGCAACAAACTAAACGATCATCGCGCTAAGCTAATGGATGGGTCAAGTCAATCACATCATTCTCTAATGATGTGATCCCGTTAATCAAATGACAACTCATGTCTATGGTTAGGAAACATAACCATCATTGATTCAACGAGCTAGTCAAGTAGAGGCAAACTAGTGACACTCTGTTTGTTTGTGTATTCACACATGTACTAAGTTTCCGGTTAATACAATTCTAGCATGAATAATAAACATTTATCATGATATAAGGAAATATAAATAACAACTTTATTATTGCCTCTAGGGCATATTTCCTTCGTAAAGGACCCAAGGTCGAACTCGGCCTCCAAAGTGCTGTCCGAAGGAGGAGGAGAAGGGGACGGGGTCCGGTGCCGCTTGGATGAGGAGGAAGCAGTTGTTGTCCTCTTCGCCACCGCTGCCTTCACCGCCTTCTTCGTTGCCGCGACCTTCATCTCCCTCGTCTTGCAAATGAGATGCCCCTAGGCCGGCTGCCGCTGCATGGTCCTGCCGGGCCGGACCGGCTCGCCAGAGGTAGCCTGCCGCAAAACGCGCCGCCTCCCCGCGGCCGGGGGGTCGTTCACCTCGATCTCCTCTTTGGATGACTCATCGCCCGCGTCTTCAACGAGGGGAGCCTCATCGCTGGCGCCGCTGCCCCCCGGCAGACTCCGCCCAGTGGGTGAGCTCCCTCTCCTCCGCGGCCGCGTCGGCCTCATCCTCCACGCCGCCAGGGCTGCCGGCCTCCCTGGCGAGCGCCGCCTCCGCTGCCCTGGCGGCGATGTAGTCCAGCTCTGCCTTGGCGGCATCCTGGATGAGCAGCGGCTCGTCACGGACATAAGCCTTCGACAAGGTGTCGAAGAACTCGTGCACCCTCTCCACTGGCGGCTCGGCACAGGCCGGGTCAAGGCCATGTGCGTTGAAGTCCGGCATCATGGCGATGATGGCGGACTGGCGGGAGTTGTTGCTCAGCGGGGCCACTCCCGCCGGCAACCCAAACAGGGGCCCCTTGACGGCCTTGCCGGTCTTCGTGGCCCTGTCGGTCCTCTCTGCACTGCCGTCGCTGCCCACATCGAGCTGAAAGAGCCTTTGACAGAAATGGGCATGCCCCATCACCTTGAAGTTACGCTTCAGGCTAGGGCAGAGCCTCATGACGTCGGCCGCATTCCTGAAACCCCAGGCCGGCTTCCCCTTGTTGTGCAGCGGGGCTATTCGGCGACGGATGAAGTCCGCCCCAATCATCTCGAGGGTGATCCCGGCCGTGGTGAGGCGATGGTTCCTGGTGGTGGCGATCGAGAGCTTCTTTTCATTGGCGTCGAGGTCGCTCCAGTCCGTGCAGCAGGTCGGCAGGCTCTGACGAACCCGGCAAAACTCCTGCGGGCCCTCCTCCTCAATCCAGCACCACCGGCCCCGGAACTCCTCCCACCTCTCCTTCTGGGCACCCTCCGGGTATGTGCCTTTCTCCTGGGTCCTCGGGATCCAGGCGATGCTCCCAGAGATGGCGCCCCCTGGCTGGAGGCGAGGAGAGAAGTAGTGGCGGAAGAGCACTGTGCTAGGGAGCACCCCAGCAAAGCCCTCGCAGAGGTAGGCAAAGAGAGCCATGCACGCCATTGTGTTCGGCGTGAGATCCAAAAGATGGAAGCCGTAGGTGTGCATGACGTCGTTGAAGAAGTCAAAGAAAGGGGGGTAGAGCCCGCAAGAGAAGAAATCGACGAAGAAGGCGTACCGATTTGGGCCATCCTTGGCAAAATCGACGGGGACGACGCGTGTGGCAGGGTGCCCCATCGTTTTCCTCCGCCACAGGGGCAAGAAGAAGTTCTTGAGGTGGATCGCATCGACCGTCGACGGGAAATAGGCAAGCTGCATCCGCTGAGCCGCCGACTCGCTCTCCGGCGCCTCCTTCTCCCCGACATCCTTGGCCGCTCCCTTGCCCCTGCTGGTTTTGGGCGCCATGGCAGCTGGGAGGGGGCGAAGGATCAAGAGCAATTGGGGCGCAGTGGCAGCAAGCAGAGGCAAGAACTTCGAATCTTTCGCCCGAGGAAGAAGAGAGGAACGACGGTTCCGAGATTGGAAGAGGCGCGGAGGGTAAATGTGCAGCGCGCCTGCGGTTGTTCCTTTTTATGGAAAGGTGTGGGCCGCCTCTTTACCATTTATCATGATGTGATGCATGAGGGCAGCAACCACCCCATGCATGACCCCCACATCACGCACGACCCCCACGTGGCGCATTCAACGTGGGTCATGGGGAAGTGCAACTGGCGAGGGAGTTACAATAGTATGACTCGGCCCCGCATGCCTACACATCGTTTTGGGCCTAGCCCAACAACGTGTCGCGCTTATGTGTGGCCCAGGCTCGGGGGCTCCTATTGGTGCACAAAAGGAGGGGTCATATTTTGTACCCCTTTACTTGTGCGCGGGAAGTTGGAGCCGCGCCTGCGGCCACACCTAGCGGGGCAGAGGGAGGAAGCAAAGCCACAAGACGACCAGAGCAACACCAAGCCAGAAAACACGAAGAGTAGAAGGGCGAGGTGAGCTCCCCCGGCAAGGCCCTTGCCGGGGTGGCCTCTATAGTGATAACCCACAAGTATAGGGGATCGCAATAGTTTTCGAGGGTAGAGTATTCAACCCAAATTTATTGACTCGACACAAGGGGAGCCAAAGAATATTCTCAAGTATTAACAGTTGAGTTGTCAATTCAACCGCACCTGAAAGACTTAATATCTGCAACAAAGTATTTAGTAGCAAAGTAATATGATAGTAGCGGTAATAGTGGCAAAAGTAACAATAGCAGTTTTGTAGTGATTGTAACAGTGGCAACGGAAAAGTAACTAAGCAAAGATCAATATGCGAAAAGCTCGTAGGCAATGGATCAGTGATGGATAATTATGTCGGATGCGATTCCTCATGCAACAGTTATAACATAGGGTGACACGGAACTAGCTCCAGTTCATCAATGTAATGTAGGCATGTATTCCGAATATAGTCATACGTGCTTATGGAAAAGAACTTGCATGACATCTTTTGTCCTACCCTCTCGTGGCAGCGGGGTCCTATTGGAAACTAAGGGATATCAAGGCCTCCTTTTAGTAGAGTACCGGACCAAAGCATTAACACTTAGTGAATACATGAATTCCTCAAACTACGGTCATCACCGGCAAGTATCCCGATTATTGTCACTTCAGGGTTAACGGATCATAACACATAATAGGTGACTATAGACTTGCAAGATAGGATCAATAACTCACATATATTCATGAAAACATAATAGGTTCATATCTGAAATCATGGCACTTGGGCCCTAGTGACAAGCATCAAGCATAGCAAATTCATAGCAACATCAATCTCAGAACATAATGGATACTAGGGATCAAACCCTAACAAAACTAACTCAATTACATGATAACTCTCATCCAACCCATCACCGTCTAGCAAGCCTAAGATGGAATTACTCACGCACGGCGGTGAGCATCATGAAATTGGTGATGGAGGAAGGTTGATGATGACGGTGGCGGCAGATTCCCCTCTCCGGAGCCCCGAACGGACTCCAGACCAGCCCTCCCAAGAGAGATTAGGGCTTGTCGGCAGCTCCGTATCGTAAAATGTGATGAACCCTTCTCTTTGATTTTTTTCTCCCCGAACGTGAATATATAGAGTTGGAGTTGAGGTCGGTGGAGCACCAGGGGGTCCACGAGGCAGGGGGCGCGCCCAGGGGGTAGGCGCGCCCCACCCTCGTGGACAGGGTGTGGCCCCCCTAGCCTTGATTCGTTTGCCAGTATTTTTTATATATTCCAAAAATATTCTTCGTTGATTTTCAGGTCATTCTGAGAACTTTTATTTCTTCACAAAAATAACACCATGGCGATTCTGCTAAAAACAATGTCAGTACGGGTTAGTTCCATTCAAATCATGCAAGTTAGAGTCCAAAACAAGGACAAAAGTGTTTGGAAAAGTAGATATGATGGAGACGTATCAACTCCCCCAAGCTTAAACCTTTTCTTGTCCTCAAGCAATTCAGTTGACAAACTGAAAGTGATAAAGAAAAACTTTTACAAACTCTGTTTGCTCTTGTTTTTGTAAATATGTAAAGCCAGCATTCAAGTTTTCAGCAAAGATTATGAACTAACCATATTCACAATAACACTTAGGTCTCATGTTTACTCATATCAATGGCATAATCAACTAGCGGGCAATAATAGTAAATCTTGGATGACAACACTTTCTCAAAACAAATCATAATATGATATAACAAGATGGTACCTCGCTAGCCCTTTCTAAGACCGCAAAACATAAATGCAGAGCACCTTTGAAGATCAAGGACTGACTGGAAATTGTAATTCATGGTAAAAGAGATCTAGTCACAGTCATACTCAATGTAAACTAATAATAATACATGCAAATGATAGCGATGCTCTCCAACTGGTGCTTTTTAATAAGAGGATGATGACTCAATATAAAAGTAAATAGATAGGCCCTTCGCAGAGGGAAGCAGGGATTTTTAGAGGTGACAGAGCTCGGTTTTGGAAATAGAGATGAATAGTATTTTGAGCGGTATAATTTCATTGTCAACATAACAACCGAGAGATCTTGATATCCTCCATGCTACACACATTTTAGGCGGTTCCCAAGCAGAATGGTAAAGTTTATACCCCCTATCACCAACAAACATTAATCCATGGCTTGTCCAAAACAACGGGTGCCTCCAACTAACAACAATCCTGGGTGAGTTTTGTTTGCAATTATTTTGATTTGATTTGAGCATGGGACTGGGCATCCCGGTTACCAGCCATTTTCTCGTGAGTGAGGAGCGGAGTCCACTCCTCTTGAGAATAACCCGCCTAGCATGGAAGATACAGACAGCCCTAGTTGATACATGAGCTATTCGAGCATACGAAACAAAATTTCATTTGAAGATTTTGAGTTTGGCACATACAGATTTACTTGGAACGACAGGTAGATACAACATATAGGAAGGTATTGAAGGAAATATGCCCTAGAGGCAATAATAAATTTATTATTTATTTCCTTATTTCAAGATAAATGTTTATTATTCATGCTAGCATTGTATTAACTGGAAACATAATACATGTGTGAATACATAGACAAACAGAGTGTCACTAGTATGCCTCTACTTGACTAGCTCGTTGATCAAAGATGGTTATGTTTCCTAACCATAGACATGAGTTGTCATTTGATAAACGGGATCACATCATTTGGAGAATGATGTGATTGACTTGACCCATTCCATTAGATTAGCATTCGATCGTTTAGTATATTGCTATTGCTTTCTTCATGACTTATACGTGTTCCTATGACTATGAGATTATGCAACTCCCGAATATCGGAGTGTAACATCCCAAATTTTCAATTTGGAATGTTATGCATTAGATCATCATGCATATCATATTTTATTGCATTTTGGCTTGATCCTAGAAATTCTACGCAACTCAAGGACCCACGGAGAGAGTTGTGGATTTCGTTATTTTCATATTTAAGTTTTCTCAAATTTTGAAAAGAGGATCGTTTGATTTAAATTATTTTCTCTTCAAATATTTATTTTATGAAAATAAAAGAGAGGGGATAAAATGACTTCTCCAAAATAAAGAAATATTGGAGATTTAATATTAAAATCAAATAATATTTTATTCGGAGTTTTTGTCACTATTTTATTTGAATTAGGAAAAAATGTGTTTTTCAAAATTGCATTAGAGGCCCAAATAAATGTTCACCTTGTCCGCTAGATTTTTAGAGGACGGGGAAAATTTACTTCAGGATTTTTAGAGTCAGTTAGGTAATTCCTTTCTTCGTTTTTCTGCGCGGAAATATATATATATTTTTAAAAAAGTCAACCGACTTACCGGGCCATGTCCGACCTGGACACTGCACCCGTCCGGCCCTTTTAAGCCGACGCCCCGCCGCCAGCCCACCCCGCCCCGAACCCAAGCCTGATCCCGCCGCCGCCGCCGGAGCCGCTCGCCGCCGCCGCGCTGCCACCGGAGCCGCCTTGCCGCCCGACCCTGCCGCCACCAACCCCGCCGTCGACGAGCTAGCCGCCGCCGTCGGTTTTCGTTGGAAAACCGATCGGTTTTTTTCTTTGAAACCCTAGATCTAGATCGGTTCAGTTTATTTTTTCCGGTTTAGTTATTTAACGAACGCCCGTTCGTACGTTCATTTTAACGAACGGTTTTCACTCGTTAACCACAGACAACGAACATTCATTCGTTAGCCTCTTCGTCAATTTTTCTTTTTCTAGGGTTTTTCCACGATTATTTTCGATCGTGATTCCTGCCCTAATTTTAGTTCTAGTATAACTTTTCGCTCGTTTATCGGAATAAGGCGATTCAAGCGCCTAGATCTTTGTTTCGAAGCCCTCTTTCTGTTTAACCAACTTGAACAAGATTTTGCTACTGTGAAATTTGACTTAAGTCCAGATTAGTAAATGGATCTTGTTTCTTTCGCAGTTTGAGTTTCGTTGCTTCGTTTGGTTTGATTCTTTTTGCAAACCGGAGTTCTTAAGTTGAACTTTCTGATTAGATCTCTTATTTGAGTTTTACCCGTGCTTCTAGTTGAGTGCTTATTGTATGCTTGTTTGTTTGCGATAGAGTACCTGAAGTGCGAAGTGTGCTACTACGAGTCTCTAGGTTTCACGGATCATCAGCAAGGCAAGTAACAGTTTGATCATACCCTTTTACTACCCAGTTTTATTGCATTAGATCAATCCTCAAACAATTGCATGATTAGGATCTGATTAATTGTGTTTTTTGGGAAGTAGATGAGGTAGTACCTATTCACCTGTTTATTATCAAACCCTTGGGAGTTACTTCTACGTTGCTTATATTGCTATGCTATGCTCGTAGATGTGGATCGGGTTTGAGTGTATTCATGACAGATGTGAGTTATTAATTAATGGTTCAACTTAAGGTGGCAACTTGAATACACATCTGGGTGGATTGCTTGTGGGCACCTGGATAATCCAGTGTTGTCCTAGGATATCCCGGAGGACCCGTGTGATCATCCTATGGCCCGCCACCCAAGATCAAAGGGATCATAAGATTATTCATGCTAGAAACTTCCGTGTGCAGCCACAAGCCATTATGGGCTCTGGCATAGTTGAGTAAGTTGCGTGAAGCTCTCGAAGAGGTAGACTAGCAGATGTAGCGGCTTGTAGGTGGTACTGTCTATCTAGAGTAGAGAGTTAATGCTTCAGAAAGACTGTGTCTCGAATCTCCGACCATGGATGTATTCGAGTCTTGTGGGGAAAAGTGCGCAAACCTCTGTAGAGTGTACAAACTAATCATGGTTAGCCGTGTCCCCGGTTATGGACATCTTGAGTATTTGGTTCTTGGATTATCATGTTGATCTCATCACTCTTAATATAATTTGATTGGGTTTAATGATGATGCATAATTGGGATTGGGTTGGTGGAACCTTCTTAATGTTTAACAACCACCATGATAGTTAAATAAAATTTATTCCTTTGTTGTAGGGAAAAATTGGCTTTATGCAAAATTGTAACCCTAGAGCTTACCACCAGCCAAATATGCATGTAGTGATAGCATTTATTCTGTTCTTTACTCCATGTGTTACCTTGCCAGCATATTCCATGTGCTGACCCATTTCGGGTTGCAACGTTCATGTTGTAGACTTTCCAGACGATGAGTAAGGAGCTATAGGTCGTTGTCTTTCACTCAGTGATGCCGTTGGAGTTGATGGACTCACTTTTCTCCCAAGCCTTCCTCTGTTATCGTTTTAGATGGCCTTAAGCCATATTTAATGTAATAAGTTCTCTTTTGAGACATTTGATGTAATAAGTATGTGATTGCCACTCTGTTATAAATCCTCAAGTACTGTGCGTGTCAGCATTACAGATCCAGGGATGACACTAATGCACAGAGATCAGGTTGTTTGAGGTCTGGTCGCTACACGAAGGAACACTTTGTGTGCTACCAAACGTCACAATGTAACTAGGTGATTATAAAGGTGCTCTACAGGTGTCTCTGATGGTACTTGTTGAGTTGGCATAGATCGAGATTAGGATTTTCACTCCGATTGTCGGAGAGGTATCTCTGGGCCCTCTCGGTAATGCACATCACTATAAGCCTTGCAAGCAATGTAACTAATGAGTTAGTTGCGGGATGATGCATAACGTAACGAGTAAAGAGACTTGTCGGTAACAAGATTGAACTAGGTATTGAGATACCGACGATCGAATCTCGGGCAAGTAACATACCGATGACAAAGGGAACAACATATGTTGTCATGAAGTTCGATCGATAAAGATCTTCGTAGAATATGTAGGAGCCAATATGGGCATCCAGGTTCCGCTATTGGTTATTGACTAGAGAAGTGTCTCTGTCATGTCTACATAGTTCTCGAACCCGTAGGGTCCGCATGCTTAACATTCGTTGACGATATAGTATTTATGAGTTATGTATGTTGGTAACTGAATGTTGTTCGGAGTTACGGATAAGATCATGGACATGACGACGAACTCCAGAATGGTCTGGAGATAAAGTTTGATATATGGGATAATAGTGTTTGGTCTCCGGAAGGGTTCCGGAATTCATTGGAAGGGGTTCCGGATGTTTCCTGAAATGTTTGGGTACGAGAACACTTTATTTGGGCCAAAGGGGAAAGCCCACAAGGTTTTTGGAAAGCGCAAAAGGAAGTTTTGCGGAGTTGAGGGGCTAGACGCCAGGGTCCCTGGCGCCTAGGTCCAGACGCCGAGAACCCTAGCGTCTGGCCCTGGAGTCTGAGAAGGACTCTTGCCTTTCGGGTGAAACCAACTTTGTGGAGGCTTTTACTCCAAGTTTCGACCCCAAGGTTCAACATATAAATAGGGGGTAGGGCTAGCACCTAAGACACATCAAGAAACACCAAGCCATGTGCCGGCAACCCCACCCCCTCTAGTTTATCCTCCATAATAGTTTTCGTAGTGCTTAGGCGAAGCCCTGCGGAGATTGTTCTTCACCAACACCGTCACCACGCCGTTGTGCTGCCGGAACTCATCTACTGCTTCACCCCTCTTGCTGGATCAAGAAGGAAAGGACGTCATCGAGATGAACGTGTGCTGAATGCGGAGGTGCCGTACATTCGGTACTTGATCGGGACGGATCATGAAGGTGTACGACTACGTCAACCGCGTTGATAAACGCTTCCGCTTTCAGTCTACGAGGGTACGTAGACATACTCTCCCCTCTCGTTGCTATGCATCACCATGATCTTGCATGTGCGTAGGAAATTTTTGAAATTACTACGTTCCCTAAGAGTGGCATCCGAGCCAGGTTTATGCATAGATGTTATATGCACGAGTAGAACACAAGTGAGTTGTGGGCGATACAAGTCATACTGCTTACCAGCATGTCATACTTTGGTTGGGCAGTATTGTTGGATGAAGCAGCCCGGACCGACATTACGCGTACGCTTACGCGAGACTGGTTCTACCGACATGCTTTGCACACAGGTGGCTGGCGGGTGTCAGTTTCTCCAACTTTAGTTGAACCGAGTGTGACTACGCCCGGTCCTTGTTGAAGGTTAAAACAACACTAACTTGACGAAATATCATTGTGGTTTTGATGTGTAGGTAAGAACGGTTCTTGTTCAGCCCGTAGCAGCCATGTAAAACTTGCAACAACAAAGTAGAGGACGTCTAACTTGTTTTTGCAGGGCATGTTGTGATGTGATATGGTCAAGGCATGATGCTATATTTTATTGTATGAGATGATCATGTTTTGTAACGGAGTTATCGACAACTGGGAGGAGCCATATGGTTGTCGCTTTATGTATGAAATGCAATCGCCATGTAATTGCTTTACTTTATCTCTAAGCGGTAGCGATAGTCATAGAAGCAATAGTTGGTGAGACGACAATGATGCTACGATGGAGATCAAGGTGTCGTGCCGGTGACGATGGTGTTCATGACGGTGCTTTGGAGATGGAGATCAAAGGCACAAGATGATGGCCATATCATGTCACTTATATTGATTGCATGTGATGTTTATCCTTTATGCATCTTATTCTGCTTTGATTGATGGTAGCATTATAAGATGATCTCTCACTAAAAATTTCAAGGTACAAGTGTCATAACCCACAAGAATAGGGGATCGCAACAGTTTTCGATAAGTAAGAGTGTCGAACCCAACGAGGAGCTAAAGGCAGAACAAATATTCCTTCAAGTTCTATCGACCACAGATACAACTCTACGCACGCTTGACGTTTGCTTTACCTAGAACAAGTATGAAACTAGAAGTACTTTGTAGGTGTTGTTGGATAGGTTTGCAAGATAATAAAGATTACGTAAATAAAAGGTAGGGGTTGTTGTAAGTAAAGAAGCAATAAAATAAATATAGAAAGTGTGGAAAAGTGGTGGTAGGAGTTTGTGAAATTGCTCCTAAGCAATTGACTACTTTACTAGACCGATAGCAAGTATTATGTGGGAGAGGCCACTGCTAGCATGTCATCCCTTACTTGGAATTCTATGCACTTATGATTGGAACTATTAGCAAGCATCCGCAACTACTAACGTTCATTAAGGTAAAACCCAACCATAGCATTAAGATATATTGGTCCCCCTTTAATCCAGTATGCATCAATTTCTATGCTAGGCTGAAGCTTCTGTCACCCTTGCCCTCCAATACATAGTCCTATCAACATACAACTAACACTATGGTGTGATCGACGCGCGCACTCATATGATGGGCACCAAAGGACAGCAACATAACCACAAGCAAATTAAATCAATAGCAATTCATCAACCACCGATAGGACAGCTAAAATCTACTCAGACATCATAGGATGGCAACACATCATTGGATAATAATATGAAGCATAAATCACCATGTTCAAGTAGAGGGTACAACGGGTTGCGGGAGAGTGGACCGCTGTAGATAGAGGGGGGAAGGTGATGGATATGTTGGTGAAGATGGCGGAGGTGTTGGTGTAGATTGCGGTGATGATGATGATGGCCACGGCAGCGTTCCGGCGCCACCGGAAGAGAATGGGAGAGGGGCCCCCTTTGTCTTCTTCTTCCTTGACCTCCTCCCTAGATGGGAGAAGGGTTTCCCCTCTGGTCCTTGGCCTGCATGGCATGGGAGGTGCGAGAGCCCCTCCGAGATTGGATCTGTCTCTCTGTCTCTCTCTGTTTATGCGTTCTGGCTGCTGCCCTTCCACCGTTTCGTATATATATGGAGATCCGTAACTCCGATTGGATTGAAACCTTTGCCGTGATTTTTTCTTCCAAAAATTAGCTTTCTTGCGGCCGAAGAAGGGCATAAACCGCCTTACGGGTGGCCCACGAGAGTTAGGGGCGCGCCCAGGGGGGCAGGCGCGCCCCCTGCCTCGTGGCCACCTCGGGCACCGTCTCACATTGATTTTCTTCCGGAATTTTCCAAATATTCCAAAAATAAGCTCCATCTGTTTTTATCCTGTTTGGATTCCATTTGATATGGATATTCTGCGAAACCAAAAACATGCAATAAATAGGAACTGACACTGGATCAATATGTTAGTCCCAAAAATAGTATAAAAAGTTGCCAAAAGTATATGAAAGTTGAATAATATTGGCATGGAACAATCAAAAATTATAGATACGACAGAGACGTATCAAAGTGTTCTCCGTTGCAAAAGATCGTCATGCCGAGACACCACATGCTGATCGGGTGTGATAAGCTCAATGTTCTTATACAACGGGTGCAAGCCAGTTTTTGCACACACAGAATACTCGGGTTAAACTTGACGAGCCTAGCATATGCACATATGGCCTCGGAAATTAGAGACCGAAAGGTCGAGCGTGAATCATATAATAGATATGATCAACATATTGATGTTCACCATTGAAAACTACACCATCTCACGTGATGATCGGACATGGTTTAGTTGATTTGGATCACGTGATCATTTAGATGACGAGAGGGATGTCTATCTAAGTGGGAGTTATTAAGTAATATGATTAATTGAACTTTAATTTATCATGAAGTTAGTCCTGATAGTGTTTGCGTATCTATGTTGTAGATCAATTGCTCGTGTATAGCTTCCCCGTTTTATTTATGATATGTTCCTAGAGAAAACTATATTGAAAGATGGTAGTAGCAATGACGCGGATTGGATCCGTGATCTGAGGGTTATCCTCATTGCTGCACAGAAGTATTATGTCCTTGATGCACCGCTAGGTGACGGACCTATTGTAGGAGCAGATACAAATGTTATGAACGCTTAACAAAGCTTGTTATGACGACTACTTGATAGTTTAGTGCACCATGCTTTACGGTTTATAACCGGGACGTCAAAAACGTTTTGAACGCCACAGAACATATAAGATGTTCTAAGAGTTGAAATTGGTATTTCAGGCTCATGCCCGAGTCGAGAGGTATGAGACCTCTGACAAATTGTTTTGCCTACAAGATGGAGGAGAATAGCTCAACCAGTGAGCATGTGCTCAGAATGTCTGAGTACTACAATCACTTGAATCAAATGGGAGTTAATCTTCCAGATAAGATAGTGATTGACAGAGTTCTCTAGTCACTATTACCAAGTTATTAGAACTTCGTGATGAACTATAATATGCAAGGGATAACAGAAATGATTCCCAAGCTCATCGTGATGCTGAAATCAATGAAGGTAGAAATCAAGAAAGGCATCAAGTGTTGATGGTTGACTAGACCACTAGTTTCAAGAAAAGGGCAAAGGGAAGAAGGGGAACTTCAAGAAGAACGACAGGCAAGTTGCTGCTCTAGTGAAGAAGCCCAAGTCTAGACCTAAAACCTGAGACTAAGTGCTTCTACTGCAAAGGGACTCGTCACTGGAAGTAGAACTGCCCCAAGTATTTGGCGGTGACGGTGTCCTGGACTAGGGGGTACTCACCATGTCATCTCCCGATCTATTAGATTGGGCCGAGGACCCCCATGGCCGTATACTCATGGGCCAGTTCGGACAGCTGCCGCATACATGAAAGATTCTACAAGACTTGGTGATCAAGACAAGGACTCCTCTCCACCGGCGTATTCGGCTAGGACTCTTGTTATCCTAGGCCTCTGGTGCATTATATAAACCGAGGCCAGGCTAGTCGATAGAGATATACATACAATCATACCATAGGCTAGCTTCTAGGGTTTAGCCTCTCCGATCTCGTGGTAGATCAACTCTTGTAATACCCATATCATCAAGAATAAATCGAGCAGGACGTAGGGTTTTACCTCCATCAAGAGGGCCCGAACCTGGGTAAAACATTGTGTTCCCTGCCTCCTGTTACCATTGATCCTAGACGCATAGTTCGGGACCCCCTACCCGAGATCCGCTGGTTTTAACACCAACATTGGTGCTTTCATTGAGAGTTCCACTGTGTGATCGGCAAAAGGATCCATGGCTCGTCTGCAGGTCAACTGCGATGCCGACATCTTCGTCGCCGGCTCGACTGGTCACCTTGGCTCGACCGAGGACCATGCCCCATCTCTGATCGTCATGTTCGTATGAGGGCCTTCATCAACATCAACTCCGATCTCTGTCAAGATCATGGAGGAATCATCCATGTAGCTCGGGGGCTCAACGTCAACATTGCCCTCGGGCGACCGTGCTGTTTTTCCGAACAAAAAACTTGTATCCGCTGCCACCACGTCTTAGAGCATCGCTTTGATGATCCCTTTGGTGGAATTGTGAGGAATTGAGTCTACAAAAACCCTGGAAAATTTTGTCGAGTTCCGATGGAGGAATCTTCGACAATCTACGATAATACCAGAGCCCTGTCAAATCTGGACGGGGATCTGGACAAGGGTAGGGCGTGGTCTCCAGAGCCCATCTCGGAGGTCCTTTGGAAGATCCAACCGTTAATCTACTGCGGAAATCCTATATCTACCACCCCTCCAAATTTCAGCTCGATCCAACGGTTCAAACTCCGGAAAACTTCCGATGAGTGGACCAATTTTTGGATCTGTTTTCTGCACGAATACGGATCCGACCCGAATTCATGTTTCTTTATGAATGTGATATTGGACAACCTTTTTTAAGGAATTTTCTTCTATGGTATTGTGCGTTGTTTTTAAACACGTACCCATAAAATTTTAAGCCTCCTTCGAGGTAATCTTCACCATCACGCTGGTGTCAAACCAGTCCGGCGGTATTGCTCCACGGCTGCCGACCTGCGCTACACACATTGCTGCTTTATTAAGCCGAGCTCAATTCCTTCGATCATCATCTCGGCAAGCCGAACAAGAGTTCGGCATCACGAAGGATAAATCATCACCAACACCGCCGCCCCACGGATTACACGGAGCGGGCATACCGGCATCACCGCACGGTCACTTCATCAAGCCGGCATCGACCACGTCAGGACCTACATCGGCAGGGCCGCACTGTTGCTTCTTCAAGCTGGTGTCCATCACGCCGACCTACTTCGACTCATCGGCTAACATCGAGGCTTCGACATCTCGACTGGACCGGGGGCTTCGCCATCTCTTCATCAACCTACTCCGGAGACTTCGGCGTCACTAGCCGACCAGCTCCGTCATGTTAGCTGGACCGAGGGCTTTGCCTCGGCGAGCCAACCTTTGCCAGCATCGCCATACCGTCGCTTTATCGCCATTCAGGCAATGGGTGTGCGAATCGAGTCCCAATTTTGGGAATCACCTTTCTTCGGATTGCTATAACAAATAAACTAGGTGCTGTTAATCCTAGTATTTTTTGCTTGTTTGGGTTTATTTTTCGCAAGGAATTATTACTCTGGTTTGTCCATCATATGTACATAGGTCTATCAAATGATGGCCGCATTACCGACGGTCGCGTGGTGGTTCGGTCAGTTTTCGTACATAGTCCGGCGAACGCCGCATCCGGAACTCGGACCAACCTGTGAATTCAGGCTTTGCCACGCCTTTACCGCATCACGCCGACGCCCTGCATCGACATTGACTTCGGCGCCAGGCCATATTTCTTTTATTACTCACTTTGCATAAATTATTTATTATGCAACGATTTTTTTTAATTATTATTATTATTACTATTATCTCCGGTTTGCACTACTTTTTGTGGACAGGAAAATGATCCGGGGACTTCGACATCAGTCTGCCGGTCTGCATTGACCGTGCTATGTCACCACTTCGGCGTGTCGAGCTCTCCGCTCCGCCACCTCGGGACCGGCTTGGGGGATGGAACCTTGTCCCACATCAAGCTCGGACCGCGTCATCAATGCCGAACACATTAACCAGCTAAGTCGCTTTCATGCTCAAAGTTTTAATTTTTAACTTGTGTTCGGTTCGACCAAGCATTATACTTTTTTGGAAAAAAGTTGCTTGTAAAAAAATTCCTTGTCCAAACTTTTTTTGTGACACACATATTCAAATACCCCGTTTATTTGGGGGCTTCCTTTATGAAGCTTTTCCTCTTGCATATGATTATACTTGTACGGCTTCGTTCCTTGTTCGTGTATTATGCCACAATATGCACCATATTGACTTAAGCGATTTGCAAGCTGGGTTGCCTGGCTCCTGTGCTTACCCCTACGTTCCCGATTGTTCGGCTAGGGAGTAAAGGGAGCACCTCTGCGATTGTCACGACCGGGTCCTCCGAGCTCTGACCTCAAACTGGGTGAGGCCGAAAGCTAGCGCTCTTATTGTTTTCAGTCATGGTCGGCACACAACGGAACTCATGAGTACAAAAAATCTATTGCACAAGTCTCATAGTAATAATGAGCACTGAAGAAAGGTATCGGTGGGGGTACTATTTTCTTCGAAGATGCTTCTTACACTTCGTCTGTAATATAGCATAAGTTCCCTGAGCGCGCTTTGTCTGTTACAGCCTTATGGCCCGGTTGCCTGGTTATCAGAAACACTGTTGATATTCTCGATAGGTGGAGTACATAACACTTTTCGGTCCTTGATCGAAGCGGGAGAAGCCGACGGTCGGTTAAGACGCCTTTAAAGTTCGGTTGAACAAAGATATGATATAAGTACTTCGGTACATACAATCATTGTACATAAAATCTTTTACCCAAGTCACTTGGGGTCTCTTAAAATTTATATGAGCTATTTTATAGTAAATGTGTTTTCTTCTTGGTCGTTGCAAAGTCTTTTTTCTATCACTCCTTTTTCGACGTGAGTGTGTGGTCAACAGCCAGATAACCCATTTTCTCTCTAGTGACCGCTCGAGTTTAGTTCGCTAAACTGGTCTAACGAGAAGCACTCCGCCTTCGGGATAGGAGGCTGCCGCCGTAGGCTGACCCGCTTGAAGTCTTGAGATCGGATGTGTAATGTTAAAGCACGACAGAAGCACTCTTTTTTTCTAAGACCAATTTTTGGATTGGCACCAAACACTTGATCTTGTTCGGACGTCAAGTTTTTACTGACGTTTTTTGGTTTTTTCCAAGCTTATGGCACTTTTAAAGTATTTGTGTGTTTTCAGCACAAGTCTCGCAGTGCAATGCCGGACACCTTTATAGATTTGGCAAAAATATTCTCGGATATTGCTATATATGCATCGGTTTCGAATTGTGTCTTCGATCAATAGTTGGGTTGCTCGGCTCCTGCACTTGCTTCCTACGTTCCGCTTTGTTCGGCTAGGCGTGCAAAGGGAGAACCATTGCGATTGTGCTTCCAGCTCACACGGTTAAGCACCTCAGTGGAGAAAGCCGAAAACTGACTGTCACAATACGCGCAAACTGGTCAGTGATCCGATGACTGTGTTAAATGACGAGCCACTCATAACAATGGCCGAAGTGTTTACGGCTTGACCTCGACTGTCGCCGAACACTACCGGGGGCTATTAACTGGCCTCCCAAACTAAATCCTCAATATTTTGCTCTTACATTAGAGCTGAGGTTTCATGATCATGCTTAGCATGACAACCCAAAGAAAGGAACCGATAGCGGGACTATTTTCTTTGGAAGACATTTCTTATGTTAAACAGTAATATAACATATCTCTCTGTGTACCTTTGTTTATAAAACCGTATGGCCAGATTGCGCTGTTTGTCGTAAATTTTTGCCCTCATAAAGGCTTTATAAAGTAGGACAAACACTCCTCGGCTACTGGCCGAGGAGGTGGAAGCCGATGGTCGGTCAACAAAGTTTTGTACAATGCGGATCCGAGCATTAATGACGTAAAGTACTTGGATACATAGAGTCATTACACATAATTGTGATTTTACTATGGATATCGATCCTTAATTCGGCCACCCATGCCCGCATTAAGGCTCGGGGGCTACTGGGCTTCGGGCTTATTATTTACAAATATTAAAGGGGCACATCGATCCCCTGATCTGGTGTTGCCACCCGACTAGTGTCTCGGGGGCTACTGCATTGCCTGTTCAATGCAGAAAATTTTAAGTGCAATACAGTTGCCGAGGAGATTTTGATCCTCAGGTTGGTCGGCCGCACCCAACCTGAGTC
This sequence comes from Triticum dicoccoides, assembly GCF_002162155.2. Classification (NCBI taxonomy): domain Eukaryota; kingdom Viridiplantae; phylum Streptophyta; class Magnoliopsida; order Poales; family Poaceae; genus Triticum; species Triticum dicoccoides. The sequence goes on along the minus strand of NC_041384.1, from coordinate 558,066,859 downwards.
TCGAGGACTGAGCATGCTGCTCTTTGTGTCCTGAAGTATTCTGCTGAGCTAGGACTTGATCCTCAGGCCGATTTTGCAAATCAATCTGAGTCTCAGCGGCTACTGGGATCAGCGGTCTTACGTCATCCTTCAGGTGCATCTTAGGTTTTAGACCAATACATACATTGAGGGCTACTAGCTATATATCTCGGCAGAGAATAAATTGCACCAATAAAAAATATTGACAAAACATCGGCCCACAGTCGGGGTGGTGCACCACCTCGGAAGCAGTCCAGCATAAAGCTCGGGCGCTAGTGGCTGGCTCCATAGAGGGCATTTCCGGCATTAAGCTCGGCTAAACTCCTTCAACTTTTTTGGACCAAGATGATCTATGACATCTTGGATATAGTCCGGCGTTGGAGCTCGGATATATTTCGGCGTTGGAGCTCAGAAGCAGTCCGACATTAGTGCTCGGCTGCAAAAGATACGTCAAATTCCGGCGTTAGAGCTCGGACGCAAGAGGACACTGCCTCCCGGGAACAACTTCAAACCCGAGGTGTGGCATAAAAATAACAAGGCATTGATAAAGGCCGGAAACTTAAAGGGGCTCCTGAAGGAAATATGCCCTAGAGGCAATAATAAAGTTATTATTTATTTCCTTATAATCATGATAAATGTTTATTATTCATGCTAGAATTGTATTTTCTGGAAACATAATACATGTGTGAATACATAGACAAACAGAGTGTCACTAGTATGCCTCTACTTGACTAGCTCGTTAATCAAAGATGGTTATGTTTCCTAACCATGAACAATGAGTTGTTATTTGATTAACGAGGTCACATCATTAGTAGAATGATCTGATTGACATGACCCATTCCATTAGCTTAGCACCTGATCGTTTAGTATGTTGCTATTGCTTTCTTCATGACTTATACATGTTCCTACGACTATGAGATTATGCAACTCCCGTTTACCGGAGGAACACTTTGGGTACTACCAAACGTCACAACGTAAATGGGTGATTATAAAGGAGTACTATAGGTGTCTCCAATGGTCGATGTTGGGTTGGCGTATTTCGAGATTAGGATTTGTCACTCCGATTGTCGGAGAGGTATCTCTGGGCCCTCTCGGTAATACACATCACATAAGCCTTGCAAGCATTACAACTAATATGTTAGTTGTGAGATGATGTATTACGGAACGAGTAAAGAGACTTGCCGTTAACGAGATTGAACTAGGTATTGGATACCGACGATCGAATCTCGGGCAAGTAACATACCGATGACAAAGGGAACAACGTATGTTGTTATGCGGTCTGATCGATAAAGATCTTCGTAGAATATGTAGGAGCCAATATGGGCATCCAGGTCCCGCTATTGGTTATTGACCAGAGACATGTCTCGGTCATGTCTACATTGTTCTCGAACCCGTAGGGTCCGCACGCTTAAGGTTACGATGACAGTTATATTATGAGTTTATGCATTTTGATGTACCGAAGGTTGTTCGGAGTCCCGGATGTGATCACGGACATGACGAGGAGTCTCGAAATGGTCGAGACGTAAAGATTGATATATTGGAAGCCTATGTTTGGACATCGGAAGTGTTCCGGGTGAAATCGGGATTTTACCGGGTTACCGGGAGGTTACCGGAACCCCCCGGGAGCCATATGGGCCATCATGGGCCTTAGTGGAAAGGAGAAAGGGGCAGCCCAAGGTGGCTGCGCCTCTTTCCCCTCCCCTAGTCCTATTAGGACTAGGAGAAGGTGGCCGGCCCCCTCTCTCCCTTCCCCTCCGAGGAATCCTAGTTGCACTAGGATTGGGGGGAGGAATCCTACTCCCAGAGGGAGTAGGACTCTCCTGCGCCTCCCTCTTTGGCCGGCCAGCCTCCCCTCCTCTCCTCCTTTATATACGGAGGCAGGGGCACCTCTAAACACACAAGTTGACACAAGTTGATCCACGTGATCGATTCCTTAGCCGTGTGCGGTGCCCCCTGCCACCATATTCCTCGATAATACTGTAGCGGAGTTTAGGCGAAGCCCTGCTGCTGTAGTTCATCAAGATCGTCACCACGCCGTCGTGCTGACGAAACTCTTCCCCGACACTTTGCTGGATCGGAGTCCGGGGATCGTCATCGAGCTGAACGTGTGCTCGAACTCGGAGGTGCCGTAGTTTCGGTGCTTGATCGGTTGGATCGTGAAGACGTACGACTACTTCCTCTACGTCGTGTCATTGCTTCCGCAGTCGGTCTGCGTTGGGTCCGTAGACAACACTCTCCTCTCGTTGCTATGCATCACATGATCCTGTGTGCGCGTAGGAAATTTTTTGAAATTACTACGAAACCCTACAGTGGCATCCGAGCCTAGGTTAATGATGTTGATGTTATATGCACGAGTAGAACACAAGTGAGTTGTGGACGATACAAGTCATACTGCCTACCAGCATGTCATATTTTGGTTCAGCGGTATTGTTGGACGAGACGACCCGGACCAACCTTACGCGTACGCTTACGCGAGACCGGTTCCCTCGACGTGCTTTGCACAGAGATGGCTTGCGGGCGACTGCCTCTCCAACTTTAGTTGAACCAAGTATGGCTACGCCCGGTCCTTGCGAAGGTTAAAACGGAGTCTATTTGACAAACTATCGTTGTGGTTTTGATGCGTAGGTGAGATTGGTTCTTACTTAAGCCCGTAGCAGCCACGTAAAACATGCAACAACAAAGTAGAGGACGTCTAACTTGTTTTTGCAGGGCATGTTGTGATGTGCTATGGTCAAGGCATGATGCTGAATTTTATTGTATGAGATGATCATGTTTTGTAACCAAGTTATCGGCAACTGGCAGGAGCCATATGGTTGTCGCTTTATTGTATGCAATGCAATCGCGATGTAATGCTTTACTAAACGGTAGTGATAGTCGTGGAAGCATAAGATTGGCGAGACGACAACGATGCTACGATGGAGATCAAGGTGTCGCGCCGGTGACGATGGTGATCATGACGGTGCTTTGGAGATGGAGATCACAAGCACAAGATAATGATGGCCATATCATATCACTTATATTGATTGCATGTGATGTTTATCTTTTTATGCATCTTATCTTGCTTTGATTGACGGTAGCATTATAAGATGATCTCTCACTAAATTATCAAGAAGTGTTCTCCCTGAGTATGCACCGTTGCAAAAGTTCTTCGTGCTGAGACACCACGTGATGATCGGGTGTGATAGGCTCTACGTTCAAATACAACGGGTGCAAAACAGTTGCGCACGCAGAATACTCAGGTTAAACTTGACGAGCCTAGCATATGCAGATATGGCCTCGGAACACGGAGACCGAAAGGTCGAGCGTGAATCATATAGTAGATATGATCAACATAATGATGTTCACCGATGAAACTACTCCATCTCACGTGATGATCGGACATGGTTTAGTTGATTTGGATCACGTGATCACTTAGAGGATTAGAGGGATGTCTATCTAAGTGGGAGTTCTTTAATAATATGATTAATTGAACTTAAAATTTATCATGAACTTAGTCCCTGAAAGTATCTTGCTTGTTTATGTTGATTGTAGATAGATGGCTCGTGCTGTTGTTCCGTTAAATTTTAATGCGTTCCTTGAGAAAGCAAAGTTGAAAGATGATGGTAGCAATTACACGGACTGGGTCCGTAACTTGACGATTATCCTCATTGCTGCACAGAAGAATTACGTCCTGGAAGCACCGCTGGGTGCCAGGCCTGCTGCTGGAGCAACGCCAGATGTTATGAACGTCTGGCAGAGCAAAGCTGATGACTACTCGATAGTTCAGTGTGCCATGCTTTACGGCTTAGAATCGGGACTTCAACGACGTTTTGAACGTCATGGAGCATATGAGATGTTCCAGGAGTTGAAGTTAATATTTCAAGCAAATGCCCGGATTGAGAGATATGAAGTCTCCAATAAGTTCTATAGCTGCAAGATGGAAGAGAACAGTTCTGTCAGTGAGCATATACTCAAAATGTCTGGGTATAATAATCACTTGATTCAATTGGGAGTTAATCTTCCAGATGATTGCGTCATTGACAGAATTTTCCAATCACTGCCACCAAGCTACAAGAGCTTCGTGATGAACTATAATATGCAAGGGATGAACAAGACTATTCCCGAGCTCTTCGCAATGCTAAAAGCTGCGGAGGTAGAAATCAAGAAGGAGCATCAAGTGTTGATGGTTAACAAGACCACTAGTTTCAAGAAAAAGGGCAAAGGGAAGAAAAAGGGGAACTTCAAAAAGAACGGCAAGCAAGTTGCTGCTCAAGAGAAGAAACCCAAGTCTAGACCTAAGCCTGAAACTGAGTGCTTCTACTGCAAGCAGACTGGTCACTGGAAGCGGAACTGCCCCAAGTATTTGGCGGATAAGAAGGATGGCAAGGTGAACAAAGGTATATGTGATATACATGTTATTGATGTGTACCTTACCAATGCTCGCAGTAGCACCTGGGTATTTGATACTGGTTCTGTTGCTAATATTTGCAACTCGGAACAGGGACTACAGAATAAGCGGGCACTGGCAAAGGACGAGGTGACGATGCGCGTGGGAAACGGTTCCAAAGTCGATGTGATCGCGGTCGGCACGCTACCTCTACATCTACCTTCGGGATTAATATTAGACCTAAATAATTGTTATTTGGTGCCAGCGTTGAGCATGAACATTATATCTGGATCTTGTTTAATGCGAGACGGTTATTCATTTAAATCAGAGAATAATGGTTGTTCTATTTATATGAGTAATATCTTTTATGGTCATGCACCCTTGAAGAGTGGTCTATTCTTACTAAATCTCGATAGTAGTAATACACATATTCATAATGTTGAAACCAAAAGATACAGAGTTGATAATGAAAGTGCAACTTATTTGTGGCACTGTCGTTTAGGTCATATCGGTGTAAAACGCATGAAGAAACTCCATACTAATGGACTTTTGGAACCACTTGATTATGAATCACTTGGTACTTGCGAACCGTGCCTCATGGGCAAGATGACTAAAACACCGTTCCGGTACTATGGAGAGAGCAACAGATTTGTTGGAAATCATACATACCGATGTATGTGGCCCGATGAATATTGAGGCTCGTGGCGGATATCGTTATTTTCTCACCTTCACAGATGATTTGAGCAGATATGGATATATCTACTTAATGAAGCATAAGTCTGAAACATTTGAAAAGTTCAAAGAATTTCAGAGTGAAGTTGAAAATCATCGTAACAAGAAAATAAAGTTTCTACGATCTGATCGTGGAGGAGAATATTTGAGTTACGAGTTTGGTGTACATTTGAAAAACTGTGGAATAGTTTCGCAACTCACGCCCCCCGGAACACCACAGCGTAATGGTGTGTCCGAACGTCGTAATCGTACTTTACTAGATATGGTGCGATCTATGATGTCTCTTACAGATTTACCGCTATCATTTTGGGGATATGCTTTAGAGACGGCCGCATTCACGTTAAATAGGGCACCATCAAAATCCGTTGAGACGACGCCTTATGAAGTATGGTTTGGCAAGAAACCAAAGTTGTCGTTTCTTAAAGTTTGGGGCTGCGATGCTTATGTGAAAAAGCTTCAACCTGATAAGCTCGAACCCAAATCGGAGAAATGTGTATTCATAGGATACCCAAAGGAAACTGTTGGGTACACCTTCTATCACAGATCCGAAGGCAAAACATTTGTTGCTAAGAATGGATCATTTCTAGAGAAGGAGTTTCTCTCGAAAGAAGTGAGTGGGAGGAAAGTAGAACTTGACGAGGTAACTGTACCTGCTCCCTTACTGGAAAGTAGTTCATCACAGAAAACTGTTTCAGTGACACCTACACCAGTTAGTGAGGAAGCCAATGATAATGATCATGAAACTTCAGATCAAGATACTACTGAACTTCGTAGATCAACCAGAGTAAGATCCGCACCAGAGTGGTACGGTAATCCTGTTCTGGAGGTCATTCTACTAGATCATGATGAACCTACGAACTATGAAGAAGCGATGGTGAGCCCAGATTCCGCAAAGTGGCTAGAAGCCATGAAATCTGAGATGGGATCCATGTATGAGAACAAAGTATGGACTTTGGTTGACTTGCCCGATGATCGGCAAGCGATTGAGAATAAATGGATCTTTAAGAAGAAGACTGACGCTGATGGTAATGTTACTGTCTACAAAGCTCGACTTGTCGCAAAAGGTTTTCGGCAGGTTCAAGGAATTGACTACGATGAGACCTTCTCACCCGTAGCGATGCTTAAGTCCGTCCGAATCATGTTAGCAATTGCCGCATTTTATGATTATGAAATTTGGCAAATGGATGTCAAAACTGCATTCCTGAATGGATTCCTGGAAGAAGAGTTGTATATGATGCAACCAGAAGGTTTTGTCGATCCAAAGGGAGCTAACAAAGTGTGCAAGCTCCAGCGATCCATTTATGGACTGGTGCAAGCCTCTCGGAGTTGGAATAAACGTTTTGATAGTGTGATCAAAGCATTTGGTTTTATACAGACTTTTGGAGAAGCCTGTATTTACAAGAAAGTGAGTGGGAGCTCTGTAGCATTTCTGATATTATATGTGGATGACATATTACTGATTGGAAATGATATAGAATTTCTGGATAGCATAAAGGGATACTTGAATAAAAGTTTTTCAATGAAAGACCTCGGTGAAGCTGCTTACATATTAGGCATTAAGATCTATAGAGACAGATCAAGACGCATAATTGGACTTTCACAAAGCACATACCTTGACAAAATTTTGAAGAAATTCAAAATGGATCAAGCAAAGAAAGGGTTCTTGCCTGTGTTACAAGGTGTGAAATTGAGTAAGACTCAATGCCCGACCACTGCAGAAGATAGAGAGAATATGAAAGATGTTCCCTATGCATCAGCCATAGGCTCTATCATGTATGCAATGCTGTGTACCAGACCTGATGTGTGCCTTGCTATAAGTTTAGCAGGGAGGTACCAAAGTAATCCAGGAATGGATCACTGGACAGCGGTCAAGAACATCCTGAAATACCTGAAAAGGACTAAGGATATGTTTCTCGTATATGGAAGTGACAAAGAGCTCATCGTAAAAGGTTACGTTGATGCAAGCTTTGACACTGATCCGGACGATTCTAAATCGCAAACCGGATACGTGTTTACATTAAACGGTGGAGCTGTCAGTTGGAGCAGTTCTAAACAAAGCGTCGTAGCGGGATCTACATGTGAAGCGGAATACATAGCTGCTTCGGAAGCAGCAAATGAAGGAGTCTGGATGAAGGAGTTCATATCCGATCTAGGTGTCATACCTAGTGCATCGGGTCCAATGAAAATCTTTTGTGACAATACTGGTGCAATTGCCTTGGCAAAGGAATCCAGATTTCACAAAAGGACCAAACACATCAAGAGACGCTTCAACTCCATCCGGGATCTAGTCCAGGTGGGAGACATAGAGATTTGCAAGATACATACGGATCTGAATATTGCAGACCCGTTGACTAAGCCTCTTCCACGAGCAAAACATGATCAGCACCAAAGCTCCATGGGTGTTAGATTCATTACAGTGTAATCTAGATTATTGACTCTAGTGCAAGTGGGAGACTGAAGGAAATATGCCCTAGAGGCAATAATAAAGTTATTATTATTTCCTTATAATCATGATAAATGTTTATTATTCATGCTAGAATTGTATTTTCCGGAAACATAATACATGTGTGAATACATAGACAAACAGAGTGTCACTAGTATGCCTCTACTTGACTAGCTCGTTAATCAAAGATGGTTATGTTTCCTAACCATGAACAATGAGTTGTTATTTGATTAACGAGGTCACATCATTAGTAGAATGATCTGATTGACATGACCCATTCCATTAGCTTAGCACCTGATCGTTTAGTATGTTGCTATTGCTTTCTTCATGACTTATACATGTTCCTACGACTATGAGATTATGCAACTCCCGTTTACCGGAGGAACACTTTGGGTACTACCAAACGTCACAATGTAAATGGGTGATTATAAAGGAGTACTACAGGTGTCTCCAATGGTCGATGTTGGGTTGGCGTATTTCGAGATTAGGATTTGTCACTCCGATTGTCGGAGAGGTATCTCTGGGCCCTCTCGGTAATACACATCACATAAGCCTTGCAAGCATTACAACTAATATGTTAGTTGTGAGATGATGTATTACGGAACGAGTAAAGAGACTTGCCGTTAACGAGATTGAACTAGGTATTGGATACCGACGATCGAATCTCGGGCAAGTAACATACCGATGGCAAAGGGAACAACGTATGTTGTTATGCGGTCTGACCGATAAAGATCTTCGTAGAATATGTAGGAGCCAATATGGGCATCCAGGTCCCGCTATTGGTTATTGACCAGAGACATGTCTCGGTCATGTCTACATTGTTCTCGAACCCGTAGGGTCCGCACGCTTAAGGTTACGATGACAGTTATATTATGAGTTTATGCATTTTGATGTACCGAAGGTTGTTCGGAGTCCCGGATGTGATCACGGACATGACGAGGAGTCTCGAAATGGTCGAGACGTAAAGATTGATATATTGGAAGCCTATGTTTGGACATCGGAAGTGTTCCGGGTGAAATCGGGATTTTACCGGGTTACCGGGAGGTTACCGGAACCCCCCGGGAGCCATATGGGCCATCATGGGCCTTAGTGGAAAGGAGAAAGGGGCAGCCCAAGGTGGCTGCGCCTCTTTCCCCTCCCCTAGTCCTATTAGGACTAGGAGAAGGTGGCCGGCCCCCCTCTCTCCCTTCCCCTCCGAGGAATCCTAGTTGGACTAGGATTGGGGGGAGGAATCCTACTCCCAGAGGGAGTAGGACTCTCCTGCGCCTCCCTCTTGGGCCGGCCAGCCTCCCCTCCTCTCCTCCTTTATATACGGAGGCAGGGGCACCTCTAAACACACAAGTTGACACAAGTTGATCCACGTGATCGATTCCTTAGCCGTGTGCGGTGCCCCCTGCCACCATATTCCTCGATAATACTGTAGCGGAGTTTAGGCGAAGCCCTGCTGCTGTAGTTCATCAAGATCGTCACCACGCCGTCGTGCTGACGAAACTCTTCCCCGACACTTTGCTGGATCGGAGTCCGGGGATCGTCATCGAGCTGAACGTGTGCTCGAACTCGGAGGTGCCGTAGTTTCGGTGCTTGATCGGTTGGATCGTGAAGACGTACGACTACTTCCTCTACGTCGTGTCATTGCTTCCGCAGTCGGTCTGCGTTGGGTACGTAGACAACACTCTCCTCTCGTTGCTATGCATCACATGATCCTGTGTGCGCGTAGGAAATTTTTTGAAATTACTACGAAACCCTACAGCTCCTCGGATACCCGACGTGTAAACTCGTCGAATGCATTTCGGCGATCCTCAAGATCGAAGATGGGAAGATTTGTTGAACCAGTTTCCAAGACCGACAACTGAAGATGAAGAATAGTTCAGAAGAATCGAGGAGCGTCTCTAACTTGAAGACCGGTTCAGGGGGCTACTGAAGGTGTCTTGGACTAGGGGGTACTCACCACGTCATCTCCCGATCTGTTAGATTGGGCCGAGGACCCCCATGGCCGTATACTCACGGGCCAGTTCGGACAGCTGCCACATACATGGAAGATTCTACAAGACTTGGTGATCAAGACAAGGACTCCTCCCCACCGGCGTATTCGGCTAGGACTCTTGTTATCCTAGGCCTCTGGTGCATTATTTAAACCGAGGCCAGGCTAGTCGATAGAGATATACATAAGATCATACCATAGGCTAGCTTCTAGGGTTTAGCCTCTCCGATCTCGTGGTAGATCAACTCTTGTAATACCCATATCATCAAGAATAAATTGAGCAGGACGTAGGGTTTTACCTCCATCAAGAGGGCCCGAACCTAGGTAAAACATCGTGTTCCCTGCCTCCTGTTACCATCGATCCTAGACGCACAGTTCGGGACCCCCTACCCGAGATCCGCCGGTTTTGACACCGACAGGCGGATAAGAAGGATGACAAAGTAAACAAAGGTATATTTGATATACATGTTATTGATGTGTACTTTACTAGTGTTTATAGCAACCCCTTATTATTCGATACTAGTTCAGTTTCTAAAGATTAGTAACTCGAAAAAGGAGTTGAAGAATGAACAGAGACTAGTTAAGGGTGAAGTGACGATGTGAGTTGAAAGTGGTTCCAAGATTGATATGATCATCATCGCACACTCCCTATACTTTCTGGATTAGTGTTGAACCTAAATAAATGTTATTTGGTGTTTGTGTTAAGCATGAATATGATTTGATCATGTTTATTGCAATACGATTATTCATTTAAAGTCAGAGAATAATTGTTGTTCTCTTTACATGAATAAAACCTTCAATGGTCATACACCCAAGGTGAATGGTTTATTGAATCCCGATCGTAGTGATACACATATTCATAATATTGAAGCCAAAAGATGCAAAGTTAATAATGATAGTGCAACTTATTTGTGCACTGCCGTTTAGGTCATATTAGTGTAAAACGCATGAAGAAACTCCATGCTGATGGGTTTTGGAATCACTTGATTATGAATCATTTGATGCTTGCGAACCATGCCTCATGGGCAAGACGACTAAAACTCCGTTCTCTAGAACAATGGAGCAAGCAACTGACTTATTGGAAATAATACATACTGATGTATGCAATCCGATGAGTGTTGAGGATCGCGGCGGGTATCATTATTTTCTGACCTTCATAGATGATTTGAGCAGATATGGGTATGTCTACTTAATGAAACATAAGTCTAAAACATTTGAAAGTTCAAAGAATTTCAGAGTGAAGTGGAAAATCATTGTAACAAGAAAATAAAGTTTCTACGATCTGATCGCGGAGGCAAATATTTGAGTTACGAGTTTGGTCTTCATTGGAAACAATGCGGAATAGTTTCGCAACTCACGCCACCTGGAACACCACAGCGTAATGGTGTGTCTGAACATCGTAACCGTACTTTATTAGATATGGTACAATCTATGATGTCTCTTACCGATTTACCCCTATCGTTTTTGGGTTATGTATTAGAGACAGTTGCATTCACATTAAATAGGGCACCATCTAAATCCGTTGAGATGACACCGTATGAACTTTGGTTTGGCAAGAAACCAAAGCTGTCATTTCTTAAAGTTTGGGGTTACGATGCTTATGTGAAAAAATTTCAAACTGATAAGCTTGAACTCAAATCGGAGTAGTGCGTCTTCATAGGATACCCAAAATAAACTGTTGGGTACTCCTTCTATCACAGATCCGAAGGCAAGATATTTTGTTGCTAAAAGTGGATCCTTTCTAGAGAAGAAGTTTCTCTCGAAAGAAGTAAGTGGGAGAAATGTAGAACTTGATGAGGTAATTGTACCTTCTCCTGAATTGGAAAGTAGTTCATCACAGAAATTAGTTCTTGTGATTTCTACGCCAATTAGTGAGGAAGCTAATGATGATGATCATAAAACTTCGGATCAAGTTACTACCGAACCTCGTAGGACAACCAGAGTATGGTCCGCACCAGAGTGGTACGGTAATCCTTTCTGGAAGTCATGTTACTTGACAATGACGAACCTACGAACTATGAGGAAGCGATGATGAGCCCAGGTTCCGCAAAATGGCTTGAGGCCATGAAATCCGAGGTGGGATCCATGTATGAGAACAAAGTATGGACTTTGATTGACTTGCCCGATGATCGGTGAGTCATTGAGAATAAATGGATCTTCAAGAGGAAGGTGGACGATGATAGTAGTGTTACTATCTACAAATCTTGAATTGTCGCAAAAATGTTTTCGACAAGTTCAAGGTGTTGACTACGATGAGATTTTCTCACTCGTATTGATGCTTAAAAGTCTGTCCGAATCATGTTAGCAGTTGCCACATTTTATGAAATCTGGCAAATGCATGTCAAAATTGTATTCCTTAATGGATTTCTTAAAAGAAGAGTTGTATATGATCCAAGCAGAAGGTTTTGTCGATCCTAAAGGTACTAACAAAGTGAGCAAGCTCCAGTGATCCATCTATGGACTGGTGCAAGCATCTCGGAGTTGGAATATATGCTTTGATAAAGTGATCAAAGGATATGGTTTTATACAGACTTGCGGTGAAGCCTGTATTTACAAGAAAGTGAGTGGGAGCACTACAACATTTTTGATAAGTATATGTGAATGACATATTGTTGATCAGAAATAATGTAGAATTTTCTGGAAAGCATAAAGGAGCGTTTAAAAAGGGTTTTTCAAAGAAAGACCTCGATGAAGCTGCTTACACATTGAGCATCAAGATCTATAGGGATAGATCAAAACGCTTGATAAGTTTTTTCAATGAGTACATACCCTGACAAGATTTTGACGTAGTTCAAAATGGAACAGTCAAAGAAGGAGTTCTTTCTTGTGTTGCAAGGTGTGAAGTCGAGTAAAGACTCAAAACCCGACCATGGTAGAAAATAGAAAGAGAATGAAAAGTCATTCCCTATGCCTCAGTCATAGGTTCTACAAAGTATGCTATGCTGTGTACCACACCTATTGTGTACCTCACCATAAGTTTGGCAAGAGGGTACAATAGTGATCCAGGAGTAGATCAGTGGACAGCGGTCAAAAATATCCTTAGTGGAATAAGGAAATGTTTCTCGGTTATGGAGGTGACAAAGAGTTCGTCGTAAAGAGTTACGTCGATACAAGCTTTGACACCGATCTGGATGACTCTAAGTCTCGATCTATATACATATTGAAAGTGGGAGCAATTAGCTAGAGTAGCTCCGTGCAAAGCATTGTAGACATAGAAAATTTGCAAAATACATATGTCTCTAAATGTGGTAGACCCGTTGACTAAATTTCTCTCACAAGCAAAACATGATCACTCTTTGGGTGTTAATCACATAGCGATGTGAACTAGATTATCAACTCTAGTAAACCTTTTGGGTGTTAGTCACATGGAGATGTGAACTAATCACATAAAGATGTGAACTATTGATGTTAAATCACATGACGATGTGAACTAGATTATTGACTCTAGTGCAAGTGGGAGACTGAAGGAAATATGCCCTAGAGGCAATAATAAAGTTATTATTTATTTCCTTATTTCATGATAAATGTTTATTATTCATGCTAGAATTGTATTAACTGGAAACATAATACATGTGTGAATACATAAACAAACAGAGTGTCACTAGTATGCCTCTACTTAACTAGCTCGTTGATCAAAGATGGTTATGTTTCCTAACCATAGACATGAGTTGCCATTTGACCCATTCCGTTAGCTTACCATTCGACGTTTAGCATATCGCTATTGCTTTCTTCATGACTTATACATGTTCCTATGACTATGAGACTATGCAACTCCCGAATACCAGAGGAACACTTTGTGTGCTACCAAACGTCACAAGTAACTGGGTGATTATAAAGGTGCTCTACAGGTGTCTCCGATGGTACTTGTTGAGTTGGCATAGATCAAGATTAGGATTTGTCACTCCGATTGTCGCAGAAGTATCTCTGGGCCCTCTCTGTAATGCACATCACTATAAGCCTTGCAAGCAATGTAACTAATGAGTTAGTTGCGGGATGATGCATTACGAAACGAGTAAAGAGACTAGCCGGTAACGAGATTGAACTAGGTATTGAGATACCGACGATCGAATCTCGGGCAAGTAACATACGATGACAAAGGGAACAACGTATGTTGTTATGCGGTTCGACCGATAAAGATCTTCGTAGAATATGTAGGAGCCAATATGGGCATCCAGGTTCCGCTATTGGTTATTGACCAGAGAAGTGTCTCGGTCATGTCTACATAGTTCTCGAACCCGTAGGGTCCGCACGCTTAACATTCGTTGACAATATAGTATTTATGAGTTATGTATGTTGGTAACCGAATGTTGTTCGGAGTTCCAGATAAGATCACGGACATGACGAGGAACTCCAGAATGGTCCGGAGATAAAGTTTGATATATGGGATAATAGTGTTTGGTCTCCAGAAGGGTTCCGGAATTCATAGGAAGGGGTTCCGGATGTTTCCCGAAATGTTTGGGTACGAGAACACTTTATTTGGGCCAAAGGGGAAAGCCCACAAGGTTTTTGGAAAAGCGCAAAAGGAAGTTTTGCGGAGTCCAGGGGCCAGACACCAGGGTCCCTGGCGTCTGGTCCAGACGCCAGGAAACCTGGCGTTTGGCCCTGGAGTGAGAGAAGGACTCTTGCCTTTCAGGTGAAACCGACTTTGTGGAGGCTTTTACTCCAAGTTTCGACCCTAAGGCTCAACATATAAATAGAGGGGTAGGGCTAGCACCCAAGACACATCAAGAAACACCAAGCCGTGTGCTGGCAACCCCGTCCCCTCTAGTTTATCCTCCGTAATAGTTTTTGTAGTGCTTAGGCAAAGCCCTGCGGAGATTGTTCTTCACCAACACCGTCACCACGCCATCGTGCTACAGGAACTCATCTACTACTTCGCCCCTCTTGCTGGATCAAGAAGGCGAGGACGTCATCGAGCTGAACGTGTGCTGAACGCGGAGGTGCCGTACGTTCGGTACTTGATCAGGACGGGTCGTGAAGTTGTACGACTACATCAACCGCGTTGATAAACGCTTCCGCTTTCAGTCTACGAGGGTACGTAGACATAATCTCCCCTCTCGTTGCTATGCATCACCATGATCTTGCGTGTGCGTAGGAAATTTTTGAAATTACTACGTTCCCCACAAGTATGGTGGACTCATATGGAATAACTTTTGGGGTTTACGGAAGTGGATGCACAAGCAGTATTCCCGCTTAGTACAAGTGAAGGCTAGAAAGAGACTGGGAAGCGACCAACTAGAGAGCGACAATAGTCATGAACATGCATTAAAATTAATCAACGCTGAATGCAAGCATGAGTAGGATATAATTCACCATGAACATAAATATCATGGAGACTGTGTTGATTTTGTTTCAACTACATGCGTGAACATGTGCCAAGTCAAGCCACTCGAATCGTTCAAAGGAGGATACAACCCTATCATACCACATCACAACCATTTTAATAGCATGTTGGCACGCAAGGTAAAACCATTGTAAACTCCTAGCAAATTAAGCATGGCATGAGCAACTATAATCTGTAATTGTCATTGTAAACATGTTTTATTCATAATAGGCTGAGTCAAGAACAATGAACTAATCATATTTTCAAAAACAAGAGAGGTCAAGTTCATACCAACTTCTCTCATCTCAAACAGTCCATCATATATCGTCATTATTGCCTTTCACTTGAGCAACCGAATGGTGTGGATAATAATAATAGTGCACGTGCATTGGACTAAGCTGGAATCTGCAAGCATTCAATTGAAGGGAGAAGACAAGGTAATATCACTACAAAAAAAAGACACATCCGTGAAATTTTGGGCCGAACAATTTTTTTTCTATCATACATATGACACTTCTATGACGATAATTGTGACAAAACCCGGTATCATCATAGATGTGGTGGGCTCCTACTTCTATGACAAAAAATCATGACAGAAAATGGGGTTTTCATCCTGGGCGGGCCGGAGACGTAGCTGCATGACATTCTTTGGGCCGTCCATGACGGAAAAAACCGTGGTAGAAGCGAGGGGGAGGAAAATTTTGGGGAGTTCCCGGTTACGGTGGGAGGTTGGGGGCCGAGCGATGCGCGTTTCTCTCGTACACGTACACGCGTGTGTGTGAGGCGTTGTCTCTAACTGAACTCGAGCGAGGCATTGGGTTCTAACTGAACCCGAGCGGTTGCACTGCAGGCTACGCGTTACTGAACCCGAGCGATCGATCGATGGCTGTTAACTAAACCCGATCGAGCGATTCCTTCGCTACTGCTGCTAACTGAAGCCAATCGATTGGATGAACAGTGATCATTGTGGGGGGGGGGTGGATGAACAGTGAGCGGTGGCGTTGCCTCTGGATGAACAGGACCCCGTGGTGTGGAGGGTTGGATGAACAGTAGACGGTGGAGGGGTGCCCGTGGACGGGTGGTTGAACAGGACCCCATGGTGTGGAGGGCTGGATGAATAGTAGATGGTGGAGGGGTGCCCCTGGAGGGGTGGTTGAACAGTAGCCGGTGGAGTAGCGCGCGGTGGAGGCTGGATGAACAGGAGCCCGTGGAGGCTGGAGGAGGTTGACGGTGGAGATGAACAGTATCCCGTGGAGTCCCGTTTTGCGGTACGCCACACCCCTCCCGATGAACAGGACCCCCGTTTCGACCGTAGGAGGTCCGTTTTGCGGTACGCCACACCCCTCTAGATCAACAGGACCCCCATTTCAACCGTAGGAGGTCCGTTTCATCCGTTTTGCGGTACGTCACACCCCTCCCGATCAACATGACCCTCGTTTCGACCGTAGGAGGTCCGTTTCCTCCGTTTTGTGGTACGCCACACCCCTCCCGAGGAACAGGACCCCGTTCTGAACATAGGAGGTCTGTTTCCTCCGTTTTGCAGTACGCCAGGCCTCGTTTCCATCGCCTGTTCCGTCCAAGCCCTCCTGACGAACACGACCACGCATTCCGTTCCGACCTAGCCGGTTGGCTCCCACGCGTTCTGTTGCCTCCCGATGAACATGACGCATTCCGTTGCCTCCCCATGAACACGACACATTCCGTTGCCTCCCCATGAACACGACACATTCCGTTGCCTCCCCATGAACACGACGACGAAGTTGTTTCTCCGTTCCGACCCAGCCATGTACACGAGCCCTGGCCGTACGTATGCGTGAGTAGGCGTTCGAGACCCCGCCATTATGTACACATACATGGCCGTATTTTCTTTCTTGTACCCTGGCCGCTGTACATACGTGTACATGCTACGTGCGCGCCTCTACTACGACACGTACGCGCCTCTACTATGACACTTGCGCGCCTCTACATCCACCAGAATATATGTACGTACACATTCGCAACCAGAATGACAACTCTACGTACGCTTCGACCAGGTGGGTCCCGACTGTCAGGCACTTCCTTGCGCGCGAAGATGTAGCTGGTGGGTCCCAGCAGTCAGGGAGGCGAATCGTTTCTTTTTTGCCCGGACGCACTTCCTTGCATGCGAAGACGTAGCTGGTGGGTCCCAGCAGTCAGGGGGGCGAATCATTTTTTTGCCCGGACGCACTTCCTTACATGCGAAGATGTAGCTGGTGGATCCCAACAGTCAGGGGGAAATGTTTTTTTTTCATGAAATATGGTGGCCCGTCCGGTGGGTCCCCGCTGTTAGGTGGAGGAATCATTATTTTGCGCATAATAAGGAGGCACTTCCTTGCTGCGGCCGTGGACCCAGCTGTCAGCCTCTCCACGTACAATCCACGCCCGATGGAAGTCGTTCCTTGACCACGTTGACCACGCCGCGCCGAGAGCACCACGGCGGTGGATGACGGCGAGGACTAGGTAGGGACGACTCGGAGCCGGGGAAGACACATCAGTGGATGCCCACGTGAAGAGGAGTACGAGGGTTCACTGGTTCGGCTGCGGTGTGAGGCTGTTGTCGCCGCAGAATAACAGGGGGTGTGGGTGAGTAGAGGGATGGTCTGGCCAGCGGTGGGAGTAGTAGGGGGCGGTGAGGCCTCCGCGACATCACAACCGGCCACGGGAGGCAGGAGCACGTGGCACGACCGGCGCTGGTTTGAGCGGCTGGAGCAAGAAGACCAGAGATTGAAGAAGCACTACGGCCGTTGGATGAACATCGTACGGTAACAGGAGCTAGAATCGTTCATATTGACTAAGTTGACAAAGCCCTCGGTCCCCGTCAACTTGGTAGGCCCACAAGTCAGCCTCCCACTATGCTGGGTTCCAGCTGGCAGGGGGAATATTCATTTTTTTGTGCGTAATAAGGAGGCATTTCCTTGCGTGCGAAGATAGCTGGTGGGTCCGACATGTCAGCAGGGGGCACGTTATTTTCGTGAAATACAGAGGCCCTTCCGGTGGGTCCCAGATGTCAGGTGGAGGAATCATTATTTTGCGCGTAATAAGGAGGCATTTCCTTGTGTGCGGCCGTGGACCCAGCTGTCAGCCTCTCCACGCATAGTCTACTTCTGATGGCGTCGTTCGTTGACCATGTTGACCACGCCGCGCCGAGCACATCCAAGGTGGTGGACGACGGCGAGGCCCCGGACAGCAACGAGCCGGAGATGGGACGACGCGGGAGTAGAGTCACAGACGGAGAGGTGTACGAGGGTTAACTGGTTCTAGTGCGGTGTGGTTTGGTAGTCGGTGGAGAAGAATAGGAGGTGTGGAGGGGTGGAGGGATGGCCTGGCCAATGGTGGAGTAGCGGTTCATAGCGAAGCGTGCTAAGCAGAGCTGCTAGCAGCAGGAGGCGGGAGGTGGTCCCGGCGGCGCTGGAGGAAGAAGACGAGAGATTGAAGATGGATGCCGGTCGTTGGATGTAAATCCAACGTCTAACATGTCAGAATCATTTGTTGACTAAATTGACAACGACTTGCGTTGGCTTCGACCTATTGGCCCACATTTCAGCCTCCAAAAATGTGGCACGTATTCAACCCATTTTTTCAGAATTTACAGTCTTTTTTTGCGCGGTAGAATTTACAGTCAATTTAATCTTTTTTTTTGAATTACAGCCATTAGTTGGGCTGGGTGAACAAATAATGTAGCGCCCATTTATTTTATTTTCTAAAAAATTACAGGCCATTTGCACTTTCTCGAAATACACGATTTTGCTGGGCTGATTCTAATTATAATGTTGGGTTGGGCCAGCAATGTTATCAAAAAATAAAAAGGGGCTGAGCATTTTGTTATAAATATATTTAAATAATAAGTGATATTATTACATTCGTCCTTAAATCTTACCAAGCTTTTGTACACTATCACTAGGATTTTCGTGCCAAAACAATCCAGGATTTTATTTGTTAAGAAATTATTTTTATAAGTTAATAAGATGTGGGATATTGTTTTCTTACATATGTAAGTATCTGTTAAATATATGATGACAATAAAAATAATATATAATAACATATAAAATAATTTAAATATATATAATATAGTTAGAAGGGAAACATAAGTTGGACCTGGCGTTCCTATTCTTATATAGAAAAATAGAACAGACCTCTGCGTTTTCTTCAAAAAAATACATAAATTGGGTTGCCAAAAATAAAACCTCGGATGGGAGGTCCATAGGCCGGTCGATACATGACGGCCCTAAGAAAATACAAACAGGCCTATGGACCTCCCATCCGAGGTTGTGGGCTGCGCATGTTAAAAATGAAAGCCTAGACGGGGCAGCCCAAAACCACGTCCAACACTTGCCAAAACTTCGTCCCTCATTTTCTCTGTGTTTCGCACACTCGACATTGTGTGGGCATTTTGACTGTGCATCATATGAAGATGTGCTATGCATGAATGTTGATCAGCATGATGTTAACTGGCTGGTAGTTCCATTTTCGACCATGAATAAAACTTCCAACATGATGTTAACCCTGTTTGAAAATGTCGTGTTAATATAAATGCTCTGCCTCTGAAAGTTGCAGTTTCTTATCTGAAATTGAACTTGTAGTTTCTTATCTGAAACTGAAACTTGCAGTTTCTTCTCCGAGAATCACATTGTCTGCACTTTTATACTCCTATGAAACTACATTTTTTTAAGTGCTAAAAATAGATCTCTAGAATTCATAAAATACTTCATATGCTCAATGCTGCAAATCTGAAATTCAAAAGACATTCATATCTGAAAGTACTCTCAAAATACACAACAAACAAAACACAATTCACAACCTGCAAATACTGACAACCCTAAGCTCCTCCTACAATTCACAACCTGCCCGACTATTGGGTTGTTGGGCAGCCCCCTCCTATTCCTTGGAGGCAGACAGTCGCCCCGTGAGACGATGTGAACGACGAGGGAGACGATGGCGGGGAAGCATTGTCGGGCCAACTGCTTTTCTCCTCTTGCAGTTGGGTTCGGTCGACGAAGACTCCATCGGCTCGCTCTGGCAGGACACCCTCACAAACGGCACCCTATAGATGCTCAATCCTTCAATCTCTGGTGGATGCTCCATCTGGGATCGATACTCCCACCACCGCTCCCTCACGATCGGATTCGGTGAATCTGTTTGCTCCATGGCCCAGAGAAGCAGCTCTATGTACTCAGGCGCAACTCCCTCCGGGAGTATCGCCGCCTTTTCGCTCTGTTGCAGATATTTGGCCATGGATGTCGTCGTCGCCGCTAGTTGGTCCTTGTTGTCAAACCAAGACTGCATCTCCAACATCCTAGCTAGCTTCACAAGGTCGCCATCTGCGATCCTCACGTATCGGTTGTACTCCTCCATTGATCTACTTCTCCACATCACCTTCACTTGCCGGCGGTGGTTTTTGAATGGAAGAGGAGAGGAGCAGCACTGGTTTTGGATTAGAGCGGGAGAGGAGCGATGTTGGTTTTGGACTGGAATAAGAGAGGAGGGGCGGTGGTTTTGAAATGGAAGAGGAGAGGAGCAGCGCTGCATTTAGATTGGAATAGGAGAGGAGCGGTGGTGGTTTAAGAGGAGAAGATAATTAAATCCCCACATATTAGTCCCATTTTTATTAGTCCCGCTGTAATTAAATCACCACATATTACACTGATTCTGCTGCTCGTTGCGTATGCTGATTGGGAGAAATAAATACCCAGCCGTAGCATGCACTAGGGATGTGCGCGTGAGGCTTGCATGCGGCTGCATGCGGAGGGAGGCGAGACGAAGAGTAATCAACTAGCATCAACTACAAAGAGTAATCAACACTACTAGCAATCCACAGGTACCAATCTGAGGTTTTGGGACAAAGATTGGATACAAGAGATGAACTAGAGTTTGAGATGAGATTGTGCTGGTGAAGATGTTGATGGAGATTGACCCCCTCCCGATGAGAGGATCGATGATGATGACGGTGGTGATGATTTCCCCCTCCCAGAGGGAAGTTTCCCCAGGAGAACAGCTCCGCCGGAGCCCTAGATTGGTTCCGCCTCGTGGCGGCAGAGTTTCGTCCCGTGAGCTAGCTTATGATTTTTTCCAGGGCAAAGGACCTCATATAGCAGAAGATGGCCACCAGAAGCCTGCCAGGGGGCACGAGGCATGGGGGCGCGCCCAGGGGGGTAGGGTGCGCCCCCACCCTCATGGATGGTGGGTGGCCCCCTCTGGTACTTCCTTCGCCCAATTTTTTTTCTGAAACGTGCTCCCGTGAAGTTTCAGGACTTTTGGAGTTGTGAAGAATAGGTCTCTAATATTTGCTCCTTTTCCAGCCCAGAATTCCAGCTGTCAGCATTCCCCCTCTTCATGTAAACCTTGTAAAATAAGAGAGAATATGCAAAAGTATTGTGACATAATGTGTAATAACATACCATAATGCAATAAATATCGATATAAAAGCATGATGCAAAATGGACGTATCAACTCCCCCAAGCTTAGACCTCGCTTGTCCTCAAGCGGAAGCCGATATCAAAAAATATGACCACATGTTTAGAGATAGAGGTGTTGATAAAAATAAGATACAGACATGAGAGCATCATGATCATTCTTAGAACAACAACATATATATATTGTCATATGATCTCTTATGCTATAGTAACAATTCATTCATAGTTTCAAGTATGAATCATAAACTTCATTGAAAACTAACAAACTATAATCTCAGTCATTGAAGCAATTGCAATTTATCATAACATCGGAAAGAGTCAATATAAGAGCTTTTCAGCAAGTCCACATACTCAACTATCATTTAGTCTTTCACAATTGCTAACACTCACGCAATACTTATGGGTATGAAGTTTTAATCAGACCCGGAGAAAGATAGGGGCTTATAGTTGTCATGTGCTTTTATGGTTGGATGCATGAAATCTTAATGCAAAAGAATGTCACTTTATATTGCCACTTATGATATGGACCTTTATTATGCAGTCCGTTGATACGTCTCCAATGTATCTATAATTTTTGGTTGCTCCATGCTATATTATCTACTGTTTTGGACATTATTGGGCTTTATTATCCACTTTTATATTATTTTTGGGACTAACCTATTAACCGGAGGCCCAGCCCAGAATTGCTGTTTTTTTGCCTATTTTAGGGTTTCAAAGAAAAGGAATATCAAACGGAGTCCAAATGGAATGAAACCTTCGGGAACATGATTTTCTCACCGAATACAACTCAGGAGACTTGGACCCTACGTCAAGCCAACTAACAGGAGGCCACGAGGTAGGGGGGCGCGCCTGCCCCCTCCAGGCATGCCCTCCACCCTCGTGGCCCCCCTATTGCTCCACCGACGTACTTCTTCCTCCTATATATACCCACGTACCCCCAAACGATCAGATACGGAGCCAAAACCCTAATTCCACCGCCGTAACTTTCTGTATCCACGAGATCCCATCTTGGGGCCTGTTCTGGAGCTTCGCCGGAGGGGGCATCGATCACGAAGGGCTTCTACATCAACACCATAGCCTCTCCGATGAAGTGTGAGTAGTTTACTTCAGACCTACGGGTCCATAGTTAGTAGCTAGATGGCTTCTTCTCTCTTTTTGGATCTCAATACAATGTTCTCCCCCTCTCTTGTGGAGATCTATTCGATGTAATCTTCTTTTTGTGGTGTGTTTGTTGAGACCGATGAATTGTGGGTTTATGATCAAGTCTATCTATGGATAATATCTGAATCTTCTCTGAATTCTTTTATGCATGATTGGTTATCTTTGCAAGTCTCTTCGAATTATCAGTTTGGTTTGGCCTACTAGATTGATCTTTTTTGCAATGGGAGAAGTGCTTAGCTTTGGGTTCAATCTTGCGGTGTCCTTTCCCGGTGACAGTAAGGGCAACAAGGCACATATTGTATTGTTGCCATCGAGGATAACAAGATGGGGTTTTCTTCATATTGCATGAGTCTATCCCTCTACATCATGTCATCTTGCTTAAGGCATTACTCTGTTTTAACTTAATACTCTAGATGCATGCTGGATAGCGGTCGATGAGTGGAGTAATAGTAGTAGATGCAGGCAGGAGTCGGTCTACTTGTCTTGGACGTGATGCCTATATACATGATCATACCTAGATATTCTCATAACTATGCTCAATTCTGTCAATTGCTCAACAGTAATTTGTTCACCCACCGTAGAATACTTATGCTCTCGAGAGAAGCCACTAGTGAAACCTATGGCTCCCGGGTCTATCTTTATCATATCAATCTCCTAATACTTAGTTATTTACTTTGCTATTTTACTTTGCATCTTTATCATAAAAATACCAAAAATATCATCTTATCATATGTATCAGATCTCACTCTCGTAAGTGGCCCTATAGGGATTGACAACCCCTATTTGCGTTGGTTGCGAGGATTTATTTGTTTTGTGCAGGTGCGAGGGACTCACGCGTAGCCTCCTGCTGGATTGATACCTTGGTTCTCAAAAACTGAGGAAAATACTTACGCTACTTTGCTGCATCATCCCTTCCTATTCGGGGAAAACCAACGCAGTGCTAAAAGAGGTAGCAAGAAGGATTTCTAGCGCCATTGCCGGGGAGGTCTACGCAAAAGTCAACATACCAAGTACCTATCACATACCCTTATCTCCCGTATTACATTATTTGCAATTTGCCTCTCATTTTCCTCCCCCCCCCCCAATTTACCCTTGCCGTTTTATTCGCCCTCTCTCTCTATCCTCCCTCTCTTTCTGCTTGCCTTTCTTCCGCTGTGTCTGAATCAAAAAGGGCTGGGGGTTCTCTCTAGAGTTTTAGTACTTTGGACAACCCCTCTATCCTCGCTAAACTTATAAATAAGGACACTATGGAAAAACCTACCAGAGTTATCAATGAGAGTCTTAATAATTTTGATGAAGATGATTCTAGAATTTTTCATTATTTAATTGATGAATCTTTGAAAGATGCTTGGTATAGACTATTAAGGATGAGGGCTAGTTATGTTCCTCAATATCAAATTGAAGTTCACCTAAAAAGCTTCTATATTGCCCTTCCTTCTTCTTTTAAGCATGTCTTAGATTCTATATTTGAAGAAGGTTTCCTTGAAGGGGATGTCGTAGACACTTATGAAAAAATGAAAACTATATTTGGGCATCCCATGAATGAGAAAGTTGAATCTACATCTCTTTTGCTCTCTTACCAAAATGAATCTATTAAAGAGATAAAGGCTAGCCTAGATACAAACTTCCATAACATAATTAATCTTTCTTCTACCATTAATAGCCATTTGCTTTATCAAAATAGAAGGATTAGATCTATAGATAGCAAGTTTTCTCTTTTCTTTCCTAATACCAAAGATGGCAATACCTAGATCTATTCTTGCTTGTTATGCCTAGCTAGGGGC
Source organism: Triticum dicoccoides (assembly GCF_002162155.2). NCBI lineage: Eukaryota > Viridiplantae > Streptophyta > Magnoliopsida > Poales > Poaceae > Triticum > Triticum dicoccoides. The sequence continues at coordinate 558,042,623 of NC_041384.1, read as the reverse complement.
GTTAAACGATAGCGCTTGTTGGGAGGCAACCCAATTTTATTTTTATTCCTTGCTTTTTGATCCTGCTTAGTAATAAATAAATTATTTAGCCTCTGTTTTGGTTGTGTTTTTGTGTCTAATTAGTGTTTGTGCCAAGTAGAACCGTTGGGAAGACTTGGGGAAAGTCTTGTTGAACTTGCTGTAAAAAAACAGAAACTTTAGCGCTCACGAGAACTGCTATCATTTTTATTTGGAAAGTGATATTTAGTTAATTCTTTTTGAAGATAATTAATAGATAAATTCCTCACGTCCAGAAGTTTATTTTATAATTTTTGGGGTTCCAGATCTTGCGCTAGCTACAGATTACTACAGACTGTTCTGTTTTTGACAGATTCTGTTTTGCGTGTGTTGTTTGCTTATTTTGATGAATCTATGGCTAGTAAAATAGTTTATAAACCATAGAGAAGTTTGAATACAGTAGGTATAACACCCATATAAATAAATAATGAGTTCATTACAGTACCTTGAAGTGGTCTTTTGTTTTCTTTCGCTAACAGAGCTCACGAGATTTTCTACTTTAAGTTTTGTGTTGTGAAGTTTCCAAGTTTTGGGTAAAGATTTGATGGATTATGGAAGAAGGAGTGGCAAGACCCTAAGATTGAGGACACCCCAAGATAATCTAAGGACACCTAAAAGCCAAAGCTTGGGGATGCCCCGGAAGGCATCCCCTCTTTCGTCTACTTCTATCGGTAACTTTACTTGGAGTTATATTTTTATTTACCACATGATATGTGTTTTGCTTGGAGCGTCTTGTATGATTTGAGTCTTTGCCTGTTAGCTTACCACAATCATCCTTGCTGTACACACCTTTTGAGAGAGCCATATATGATTTGGAATTTGTTAGAATACTCTATGTGCTTCACTTATATCTTTTGAGTTATATAATTTTGCTCTAGTGCTTCACTTATATATTTTAGAGCACGGTGGTGGATTTGTTTTGTAGAAAATATTGATCTATCATGCTTCACTTAGATTATTTTGAGAGTTTAATAGCATGGTAATTTTCTTAAAATCCTAATATGCTTGGTATGCAAGATTAATAATAAAACTTTCTTATGAGTGTGTTGAATACTGAGAGAAGTTTGATGCTTGATGATTGTTTTGAGACATGGAGGTAATAATATCAAAGTCGTGCTAGTTGAGTAGTTGTGAAATTGAGAAATACTTGTGTTGAGGTTTGCAAGTCCCGTAGCATACACGTATGGTAAACTTTATGCAACAAATTTGAAACATGAGGTGTTATTTGATTGTCTTCCTTATGAGTGGCGGTCGGGGACGAGCAATGGTCTTTTCCTACCAATCTATTCCCCTAGGAGCATGCGCGTAGTACCGAGGTTTTTGATGACTTGTAGATTTTTGCAATAAGTATGTGAGTTCTTTATGACCAATGTTGAGTCCATGGATTATACGCACTCTCACCCTTCCATCCTTGCTAGCCTCTTCGATACCGTGCATTGCCCTTTATCACATTGAGAGTTGGTGCAAACTTCGCCGGTGCATCCAAACCCCGTGATATGATACGCTCTTTCACACATAAACCTCCTTATATCTTCCTCAAAACAGCCACCATACCTACCTATTATGGCATTTCCATAGCCATTCCGAGATATATTGCCATGCAACTTTCCATCATTCCGTTCATCATGACACATTCATCATTGTCATATTGCTTAGCATGATCATGTAGTTGACATAGTATTTGTGGCAAAGCCACCGTTCATAATTCTTTCATACATGTCACTCTTGGTTCATTGCATATCCCGGTACACCGCCGGAGGCATTCATATAGAGTCATCTTTGTTCTAGTATCAAGTTGTAATCATTGAGTTGTAAATAAATAGAAGTGTGATGATCATCATTTTCTAGAGCATTGTCCCAAGTGAGGAATATATAAAAAAGAGGAAAGGTGATACGTCTCCAATGTATCTATAATTTTTGATTGCTCCATGCTATATTATCTACTATTTTGGGCAATATTGGGCTTTATTTTCCACTTTTATATCATTTTTGGGACTAACCTATTAACTGGAGGCCTAGCCCAGATTTGCTGTTTTATGCCTATTTCAGTGTTTCGAAGAAAAGGAATATCAAACAAAGTCGAAATGGAATGAAATCAACTAGAGAAGTTATTTTTGGAAGGAAAGCAACCCAGGGAACTTAGAGTGCACGTCAGGGGAGACACAGGCTGCCCACGAGGGTGGGGGCGCGCCCCCTGCCTCGTAGGGCCCCCGTGGCTCCTCCAACGTACTTCCTACACCCATATATATTGTCGTACCCTAAAACTTCCAGAACGAAGATTAGATCGGGAGTTCCGCCACCAGAAGCCTCCGTAGCCACCGAAAGCCAATCTAGACCTGTTCCGGCACCCTGTCGGAGGGGGCAATCCTTCTCCGGTGGCCATCTTCATCATCTCAGTGCTCTCCATGACGAGGAGGGAGTAGTTCTCCCTCGGGGCTGAGGGTATGTACCAGTAGCTATGTGTTTGATCTCTCTCTCTCTCTCTCTCGTGTTCTTGAGATGATACGATCTTGATGTATCGCGAGCTTTGCTATTATATTTGTATCCTATGATGTTTCTTCCCCCCTCTACTCTCTTGTAATGAATTGAGTTTCCCCTTTGAAGTTATCTTATCGGATTGAGTCTTTAAAGATTTGAGAACACTTGATGTATGTCTTGCCGTGCGTATCTATGGTGACAATGGGATACCACGTGATTCACTTGATGTATGTTTTGGTGATCAACTTGTGGATTCCGCCCATGAACCTATGCATAGGGGTTGGCACACGTTTTCGTCATGATTCTCCGGTAGAACTTTGGGGCACTCTTTGAGGTTCTATGTGTTGGTTGAATAGATGAATCTGAGATTGTGTGATGCATCTCATATAATCATGCCCACGGATACTTGAGGTGACATTGGAGTATCTAGGTGACATTAGGGTTTTGGTTGATTTGTGTCTTAAGGTGTTATTCTAGTACGAACTCTAGGGCTGTTTGTGACACTTATAGGAATAGCCCAACGGATTGATTGGAAAGAATAACTTTGAGGTGGTTTCGTACCCTACCATAATCTCTTCGTTCGTTCCCCGCTATTAGTGACTTTGGAGTGACTCTTTGTTGCATGTTGAGGGATAGTTATGTGATCCAATTATGTTAGTATCGTTGAGGGAACTTACACTAGCGAAAGTATGAACCCTAGGCCTTGTTTCCTAGCATTGCAATACCGTTTACGCTCGATTTATCACTTGTTACCTTGCTGTTTTTATTATTTCAGATTACAAATACTATTATCTACTATCCATATACCACTTGTATCACCATCTCTTCGCCGAACTAGTGCACCTATACAATTTACCATTGTATTGGGTGTGTTGGGGACACAAGAGGCTCTTTGTTATTTGGTTGCAGGGTTGCTTGAGAGAGACCATCTTCATCCTACGCCTCCTACAGATTGATAAACCTTAGGTCATCCACTTGAGGGAAATTTGCTACTGTCCTACAAACCTCTGCACTTGGAGGCCCAACAACGTCTACAAGAAGAAGGTTGTGTAGTAGACATCAAGCTCTTTTCTGGCGTCGTTGCCGGGGAGGTTAGCGCTTGAAGGTATATCTTTAGATCTTGCAATCGAGTCTTTTAGTTTCTTGTTTTATCACTAGTTTATTTTATATAATAAAACTACAAAAAAATGGAATTGAGTTTGTCTCATACGCTTCATCTTTTTAATAACTTTCATGAGTATGATGGAAAGGATAACTGTACTCAAGTGCTAGAAGAAGAAATCTATAAAATGTTTGGCACTAAATATTTGAATGATGAGCATGATTTCAATGTTGTTAGTATGAATTCCTTGAATATCCATGATGCTAATGATATGCAAAGCCACAAGCTTGGGGAAGCTATGTTTGATGAAGATGATATTTTTGTCCCCCAAGCTTTGATGAGCAAATTTACTATGATGAAAGCATGCCTCCTATCTATGATGATTATTGTGATGACATGTATGCTTTAAAGAATAATGATAACAATGAAACTTGTCATCTTGATTTCAATTTTCAATCCCATGATAGTTATTTTGTTGAGTTTGCTCCCACTATTATTCATGAGAAGAATTTTGCTTATGTGGAGAGTAGTAAATTTTGTATGCTTGTAGATCATGAAAAGAATGATTTAAGTGCTGGTTATATTGTTGAATTCATTCATGATGCTACTGAAAATTATTATGAGGGAGGAATATATGCTTGTAGGAATTGTAATAATATCAAGTTTCATCTCTATGTGCTTAAAATTTTGAAGTTATGCTTGTTTTACCTTTCTATGCAAGTTGATTGTTGTTCCCATAAGTTGTTTGCTCACAAAATCCCTATGCATAGGAAGTATGTTAGACTTAAATGTTCTAGTCATATTCTTTATGATGCTCTCTTTATGTTTCAATTCTTATCTTTTATGTGAGCATCGTTGAAATCATCATGCCTAGCTAGGGGCATTAAACGATAGCGCTTGTTGGGAGGCAACCTAATTTTATTTTATCTCCTTGCTTACTGCTCATGTTTAGTAATAAATAATTCATCTAGTCTCTGCTTAGATGTGGTTTTATGCTTTTAATTAGTGTTTGTGCCAAGTAGAACCTTTGGGAAGACTTTGGGAAAGTCTTGTTGATCCTGCTGTAAAAAAACATAAACTTTAGGGCTCACGAGAATTGCTGCCATTTTTATTTGGAGAGTTATATTCAGTTAATTATTTTTGCAGATGATTAATAGATAAATTCCTCAGGTCCAGAAATTTATTTGAGAATTTTATGAGTTCCAGAAGTATACGTTTGATCCAGATTACTACAGACTGTTCTGTTTTTGACAGATTCTGTTTTTCATGTGTTGTTTACTTATTTTGATGAATCTATGGCTAGTAAAAGAGTTTATAAACCATAGAGAAGTTGTAATACAGTAGGTTTAACACCAATATAAATAAATAATGAGTTCATTACAGTACCTTGAAGTAGTGTTTTGTTTTCTTTCGCTAACGGAGCTTACGAGTTTTCTGTTAAGTTTAATGTTGTGAAGTTTTCAAGTTTTGGGTAAGGATTCGATGGACTATGGAATAAAGAGTGGCAAGAGCCTAAGCTTGGGGATTCCCAAGTCACCCCAAGGTAATATTCAAGGACAACCAAGAGCCTAATCTTGGGGATGCCCCGGAAGGCATCCCCTCTTTCGTCTTCGTTCATCGGTAACTTTACTTGGAGTTATATTTTTATTTACCACATGATATGTGTTTTGCTTTGAGCGTCAATTTATTTTGTTATGATTTTATTGCTTTTATTTATAACAATGTTTTGCATCTTTTATTTCAATAAAAGTGGCATTGATAGCCTTTACTATGCCTATGTTACAAGTATACATGTCGCTGTTTGAAAACAGAAAGTTTACCGCTGTTGCAATAATTCCCTAGAAACGTCAGAATGTGATAAAATGTTAAAACCTTTTGCATATTAAGCTCTGATAAATTTAATACAGTGGGAATTTTATTTCATAATTTTTGGAGCTAGGGAAGTATGTATGTTGCAGCATTCTTTACAGACTATCCTGTTTAGGCAGATTGCTGTTATGTTTGCATTGTTTGCATATGGTTGCTTCTTTAATGATACTATTTGAGGATAGGACTATTAAATATGCAGAGGCATTTAGTATGAAATATTGAATAATTTTTTTAGTGATTTGCTACAGTAGAGTATGATAAGGTTTTTGCAATGGTTTATACTAACTTATCTCATGAGTCCTTGTTGAGTTTTGTGTGGATGAAGCTTTTGAGATTTAGGGAGACCGTGATATGAGAGGAATTAAGGATACACAAAAGCTCAAGCTTGGGGATTCCCAAGGCACCCCAAGATAATATTTCAAGAAGTCTCAAGCATCTAAGCTTGGGGATGCCCCGGTTGGCATCCCACCTTTCTTCTTCAACAATTATCAGTTAGTATCGGTTGATCCTAAGCTTTTGCTTCTTCACATGATGTTTGCCATTATTAGAATGTCATTTTATTTAGTTTTTCTTGATGTTTGAATAGAATACCAAGATCCGAAATTATTAAATGTTAGAGAGTCTTCACAGAGTTGCATAATTATTCGACTACTCATTGATCTTCACTTATATCTTTCGGAGTAGTTTGTCATTTGCTCTAGTGCTTCACTTATATCTTTTAGAGCATGGTGGTAGTTTTATTTTGAAGAAATAGATGAACTCTCATGCTTCACTTATATCATTCTAAGAGTCTTAAATAGCATGGTAATTTGCTTAAAATCCTAATATTCTAGGTATTCAAGAATAATAAAACTTTCTTATGAGTGTGTTGAATACTATGAGAAGTTTGATGCTTGATAATTGTTTTGAGATATGAGGATGGTGATATTAGAGTCATCCTAGTTGACTGGTTATGAATTTGAGAAATACTTGTGTTGAAGGTTGTGATTCCCGTAGCATGCACGTATGGTGAACCATTATGTGATGAAGTCGGAGCATGATTTATTTATTGATTGTCTTCCTTATGAGTGCCGGTCGGGGACGAGCGATGGTCTTTTCCTACCAATCTATCCCCCCTAGGAGCATGCGTGTAGTACTTTGTTTCGATAACTAATAGATTTTTGCAATAAGTATGTGAGTTCTTTATGACTAATGTTGAGTCCATGGATTATACGCACTCTGACCCTTCCACCATTGCTAGCCTCTTTAGTACCGCGCAACTTTCGCCGGTACCATACACCCACCATATACCTTCCTCAAAACAGCCACCATACCTACCTATTATGGCATTTCCATAGCCATTCCAAGAAATATTTCCATGCAACTTTCCACCATTACGTTCATCATGACACATTCATCATTGTCATATTGCTTGGCATGATCATGTAGTTGACATAGTATTTGTGGCAAAGCCACTGTTCATGATTCTTTCATACTTGTCACTCTTGATTCATTGCATATCCCGATACACCGCCGGAGGCATTCATATAGAGTCATACTTTGTTCTAGTATCGAGTTATATCATTGAGTTGTAAATAAATAGAAGTGTGATGATCATCATTCAATAGAGCATTGTCCCCCCAAAAAAAGAGAAAGGCCAAAAAAAAGAAAGGCCAAAAAAGGGGGACAATGCTACTATCCTTTTACCACACTTGTGCTTCAAAGTAGCACCATGATCTTCATGATAGAGAGTCTCCTATGTTGTCACTTTCCTATACTAGTGGGAATCTTCCATTATAGAACTTGGCTTGCATATTCCAATGATGGGCTTCCTCAAAATGCCCTAGGTCTTCGTGAGCAAGCAAGTTGGATGCACACCCACTAGTTTCTTTTGTTGAGCTTTCATATACTTATAGCTCTAGTGCATCCGTTGCATGGCAATCCCTACTCACTCACATTGATATCTATTGATGGGCATCTCCATAGCCCGTTGATACGCCTAGTCGATGTGAGACTATCTTCTCCCTTTTTGTCCTCTCCACAACCACCATTCTATTCCACCTATAGTGCTATGTCCATGGCTCACGCTCATGTATTGCGTGAAGATTGAAAAAGTTTGAGAACATCAAAAGTATGAAACAATTGCTTGGCTTGTCATCGGGGTTGTGCATGATTTAAATATTTTGTGTGGTGAAGATAGAGCATAGCCAGACTATATGATTTTGTATGGATAACTTTCTTTGGCCATGTTATTTTGAGAAGACATGATTGCTTAGTTAGTATGCTTGAAGTATTATTATTTCTATGTCAATATGAACTTTTGTCTTGAATCTTATGGATCTGAATATTCATATCACAAGTAAGAAGTATTACATTGAAATTATGCCAACTAGCATTCCACATCAAAAATTATCTTTTTATCATTTACCTACTCGAGGACGAGCAGGAATTAAGCTTGGGGATGCTTGATACGTCTCCAACGTATCTATAATTTTTGATTGCTCCATGCTATATTATCTACTGTTTTGGGCAATATTGGGCTTTATTTTCCACTTTTATATTATTTTTGGGACTAACCTAATAACCGGAGGCCCAGCCCAGATTTGCTGTTTTATGCCTATTTCAGTGTTTTGAAGAAAAGGAATATCAAACGAAGTCGAAATGGAACGAGATCAACTGGAGAAGTTATTTTTTGGAAGGAAAGCAACGTAGGGAACTTGGAGTGCACGTTAGGGGAGACACGGGCTGCCCACGAGGGTGGGGGCACACCCACCCCCCAAGGGCGCGCCCCCTGCCTTGTGGGGCCCCCGTGGCTCCTCCGACGTACTTCCTGCACCCATATATATCGTCGTACCCTAAAACTTCCAGAACGGGGATTAGATCGGGTGTTCCGCCGCCAGAAGCCTCCGTAGCCACCGAAAGCCAATCTAGACCCATTCCGGCACCCTGCCGGAGGGGGCAATCCTTCTCCGGTGGCCATCTTCATCATCCCGGTGCTCTCCATGACGAGGAGGGAGTAGTTCTCCCTCAGGGCTGAGGGTATGTACCAGTAGCTATGTGTTTGATCTCTCTCTCTCTCTCGTGTTCTTGAGATGATACGATCTTGATGTATCACGAGCTTTGCTATTATATTTGGATCCTATGATGTTTCTTCCCCCCTCTACTCTCTTGTAATGAATTGAGTTTCCCCTTTGAAGTTATCTTATCGGATTAAGTCTTTAAAGATTTGAGAACACTTGATGTATGTCTTGCCGTGCGTATCTGTGGTGACAATGGGATACCACGTGATTCACTTGATGTATGTTTTGGTGATCAACTTGTGGGTTCCGCCCATGAACCTATGCATAGGGGTTGGCACACGTTTTCGTCATGATTCTTCGATAGAACTTTGGGGCACTCTTTGAGGTTCTATGTGTTGGTTGAATAGATGAATCTGAGATTGTGTGATGCATATCATATAATCATGCCCACGGATACTTGAGGTGACATTGGAGTATCTAGGTGACATTAGGGTTTTGGTTGATTTGTGTATTAAGGTGTTATTCTAGTATGAACTCTAGGGCTGTTTGTGACACTTATAGGAATAGCCCAACAGATTGATTGGAAAGAATAACTTTGAGGTGGTTTCGTACCCTACCATAATCTCTTCGTTCGTTCTCTGCTATTAGTGACTTTGGAGTGACTCTTTGTTGTATGTTGAGGGATAGTTATGTGATCCAATTATGTTAGTATCATTGAGGGAACTTACACTAGCGAAAGTATGAACCCTAGGCCTTGTTTCCTAGCATTGCAATACCGTTTACGCTCACTTTTATCACTTGTTACCTTGCTGTTTTTATTATTTCAGATTACAAACACTATTATCTACTATCCATATACCACTTGTATCACCATCTCTTCGCCGAACTAGTGCACCTATACAATTTACCATTGTATTGGGTGTGTTGGGGACACAAGAGACTCTTTGTTATTTGGTTGCAGGGTTGCTTGAGAGAGACCATCTTCATCCTACGCCTCCTACGGATTGATAAACCTTAGGTCATCCACTTGAGGGAAATTTGCTACTGTCCTACAAACCTCTGCACTTGGAGGCCCAACAACCTACAAGAAGAAGGTTGTGTAGTAGACATCAAAAGGCCATAAAGAAAGAGAAGGCCCAAAAAATGAGAGAAAAAGAGAGAAGGGACAATGTTACTATCCTTTGCCACACTTGTGCTTCAAAGTAGCACCATGATCTTCATAGTAGAGAGTCTCTCATGTTATCACTTTCATATACTAGTGGGAATTTTTCATTATAGAACTTGGCTTGTATATTCCAACAATGGGCCCCCTCAAGTGCCCTAGGTCTTCGTGAGCAAGCAAGTTGGATGCACACCCACTAGTTTCTTTTGTTGAGCTTTCATACATTTATAGCTCTAGTGCATCCGTTGCATGGCAATCCCTACTCCTTGCATTAACATCAATCGGTGGGCATCTCCATAGCCCATTGATTAGCCTCGTTGATGTGAGACTTTCTCCTTTTTTGTCTTCTCCACATAACCCCCCTCATTATATTCTATTCCACCTATAGTGCTATGTCCATGGCTCGCGCTCATATATTGCGTGAAAGTTTATAGGTTTGTGATTACTAAAGTATGAAACAATTGCTTGGCTTGTCATCGGGGTTGTGCATGACGATAGCATTCTTGTGTGACGAAAATGAAACATGACTAAACCATATGATTTTGTAGGGATGAACTTTCTTTGGCCATGTTATTTTGAGAAGACATAATTGCTTAGTTAGTATGCTTGAAGTATTATCATTTTTATGTCAATATGAACTTTGGTCTTGAATTTTTGGATCTGAATATTCATACCACAATTAAGAAGAATTACATTAAAATTATGCCAAGTAGCACTCCGCATCAAAAATTCTGTTTTTATCATTTACCTACTCGAGGACGAGCAGGAATTAAGCTTGGGGATGCTTGATACGTCTCCAATGTATCTATAATTTTTGATTGCTCCATGCTATATTATCTACTGTTTTGGACATTATTGGGCTTTATTATCCATTTTTATATTAGTTTTGGGACTAACCTATTAACCGGAGGCCCAGCCCAGAATTGTTGTTTTTTGCCTGTTTTAGGGTTTCGAAGAAAAGGAATATCAAACGGAGTCCAAACGGAATGAAACCTTCGGGAACGTGATTTTCTCACCGAATACAACTCAGGAGACTTGGACCCTACGTCAAGCCAACTAACAGGAGGCCACGAGGTAGGGGGCGCGCCTGCCCCCTCCAGGCGCGCCCTCCACCCTTGTGGGCCCCCTGTAGCTCCACCGACGTACTTATTCCTCCTATATATACCCACGTACCCCCAAACGATCAGATACGGAGCCAAAACCCTAATTCCACCGTCGTAACTTTCTGTATCCACGAGATCCCATCTTGGGGCCTGTTCCGGAGCTCCGCCGGAGGGGGCATCGATCATGGAGGGCTTCTACATCAACACCATAGCCTCTCCGATGAAGTGTGAGTAGTTTACTTCAGACCTACGGGTCCATAGTTAGTAGCTAGATGGCTTCTTCTCCCTTTTTGGATCTCAATACAATGTTCTCCCCCTCTCTTGTGGAGATCTATTCGATGTAATGTTCTTTTTGTGGTGTGTTTGTTGAGACCGATGAATTGTGGGTTTATGATCAAGTCTATCTATGAATAATATTTGAATCTTCTCTGAATTCTTTTATGTATGATTGGTTATCTTTGCATGTCTCTTCGAATTATCAGTTTGGTTTGGCCTACTAGATTGATCTTTCTTGCAATGGGAGAAGTGCTTAGCTTTGGGTTCAATCTTGCGGTGTCCTTTCCTGGTGACAGTAAGGGCAGCAAGGCACGTATTGTATTGTTGCCACCGAGGATAACAAGATGGGGTTTTCTTCATATTGCATGAGTCTATCCCTCTACATCACGTCATCTTGCTTAAGGCGTTACTCTATTTTAACTTAATACTCTAGATGCATGCTGGATAGCGGTCGATGAGTGGAGTAATAGTAGTAGATGCAGGCAGGAGTCGGTCTACTTGTCTCGGACGTGATGCCTATATACATGATCATACCTAGATATTCTCATAACTATGCTCAATTCTGTCAATTGCTCAATAGTAATTTGTTCACCCACCGTAGAATACTTATGCTCTCGAGAGAAGCCACTAGTGAAACCGATGCCCCCGGGTCTATCTTTATCATATCAATCCCCTACTACTTAGTTATTTACTTTGCTATTTTACTTTGCCTTTATTTTACTTTGCCTTTATTTTACTTTGCATCTTTATCATAAAAATACCCAAAAAATTATCTTATCATATCTATCAGATCTCACTCTCGTAAGTGGCCCTATAGGGATTGACAACCCCTATTTGTGTTGGTTGCGAGGATTTATTTGTTTTGTGCAGGTGCGAGGGACTCGCGCGTAGCCTCGTACTGGATTGATACCTTGGTTCTCAAAAACTGAGGGAAATACTTACGCTACTTTGCTGCATCATCCCTTCCTCTTCGGGGAAAACCAACGCAGTGCTAAAAGAGGTAGCATCCGTCGCTTTTATTTCTTCCACATCACAAGATCGTATAAAGCTTATTTTCTCCGCACTAATAAACCATACATATTTAGAGAGCAATTTTTATTGCTTGCAACAATGACAACTTACTTGAAGGATCTTACTCAATCCATAGGTAGCTATGGTGGATCCCATGGCAAAACTGGGTTTAAGGATATTTGGAAGCACAAGTAGTATCTCTACTTGGTGCAAAGAATTTGGCTAGCATGAGAGGGAAAGGCAAGCTTTTCGGATGTAAGAAAACATAACCCATTACAGTGTCTTCCTTGTCCAACATCAACTCTTTAGCATGTCATATTTTAATGAGTGCTCACAATCATAAAAGATGTCCAAGATAGTATATTTATATGTGAAGACCTCCACTACAAAAAAAGACACATCCGTGACATTTTGGGCCGAACGAAATTTTTTTCTATCATACATATGACACTTCTATGACGATAATTGTGACAAAACCCGGTATCATCATAGATGTGGTGGGATCCTACTTCTATGACAAAAAATCATGACAGAAAATGGGCTTTTCATCCTGGGCGGGCCAGAGACGCAGCTGCATGACATTCTTTGGGCCGTCCATGATGGAAAAAACCATGGTAGAAGCGAGGGCGAGGAAAATTTCGGGGAGTTCCCGGTTACGGTGGGAGGCCGGGAGCCGAGCGATGCGCGTTTCTCTCGTACACGTACGCGCGTGTGTGCGAGGCGTTGGCTCTAACTGAACCCGAGCGAGGCGTTGGGCTCTAACTGAACCCGAGCGATTTCACTGCAGACTACACGTTACTGAACCCGAGCGATCGATCGATGGCTTTTAACTGAACCCGATCGAGCGATTCCTTCGCTATTGGTGCTAACTGAAGCCGATCGATGCTGCCTCTGGGATG
>NC_041384.1:558015104-558029012 GCF_002162155.2 Triticum dicoccoides | reverse complement strand
TTGCGGTACGCCACACCCCTCCCTATCAACAGGACCCCCGTTTCGACCATAGGAGGTCCGTTTCCTCCATTTTATGGTACGCCACACCCCTCCCGATCAACAGGACCCCCGTTTCGACCGTAGGAGGTCCGGTACGCCACACTCCTCCCGATCAACAGGACCCCCGTTTCGACCGTAGAGGTCCGTTTCCTCCGTTTTGCGGTACGCCACACCCCTCCCCATGAACACGACACATTCCATTGCCTCCCCATGAACACGACGCATTCCGTTGCCTCCCCATGAACATGATGACGACGCTGTTTCTTCGTTCCGACCCAGCCATGTACACGAGCACTCGTTGTACGTATGCGCGAGTAGGCGTTCGAGACCCTGCCTGTATGTACGTACGTGGCCGTATTTTCTTTCTTGCACCCTGGCCGCTGTACATACGTGTACATGCTACGTGCGCGCCTCTACTACGACACGTACGCGCCTCTACTACGACACGTGCGTGCCTCTACGTCGACCAGTATATATGTACGTACACGTTCGTGACCAGAATGACAACGCTACGTACGCTTCGACCAGGTGGGTCCCGACTGTCAGGCACTTCCTTGCCTGCAAAGATGTAGCTGGTGGGTCCCAACAGTCAGGGGGCGAATCGTTTTGGTTTTTTTTTGCCCGGACGCACTTCCTTGCGTGCGAAGATGTAGCTGGTGGGTCCCAGCAGTCAGGGGGGCGAATCATTTTTTTGCCCGGACGCACTTCCTTGCGTGCGAAGGTGTAGCTGGTGGGTCCCAGCAGTCAGGGGGGAAACATTTTTTTCGCGAAATACGGTGGCCCGTCCGGTGGGTCCCTGCTGTCAGGTGGAGGAATCATTATTTTCCGCGTAATAAGGAGGCACTTCCTTGCTGCCGCCGTGGACCCAGCTGTCAGCCTCTCCACGTACAGTCCATGTCCGATGGAAGTCATTCCTTGACCACGTTGACCACGCCGCGCCGAGAGCACCAGGGCGGTGGACGATGGCGAGGCCTAGGAAGGGGACGACGCGGAGCCAGTGAAGACGCGACAGTGGATGCCCACGCGGAGAGGAATATGAGGGTTCACTCGTTCGGCTGCGGTGTGAGGCTGCCGTCGCCGCAGGGCTTGGCCAGCGGTGGGAATAGTAGGGGGCGGTGAGGCCTCCGTGGCAGCACAGCCGGCCACAGGAGGCAGGAGCAGGCGGCACGACCGGTGCTGCTTTGGGCGGCTGGAGCAAGAAGACCAGAGGTTGAAGAAGCACTACGGCCGTTGGATGGACATCGTACGATCACTGGAGCTAGAATCATTCATATTGACTAAGTTGACAAAGCCCTCCGTCCCCGTCAACTTAGTAGGCTCACAAGTCAGCCTCCCACCAAGGTGGGTCCCAGCTAGCAGGGGGAGTATTCATTTTTTTGTGCGTAATAAGGAGGCACTTCCGGTGGGTCCGAGCTGACAGCGGGGGGAATGTTTTTTTCGCGAAATACGGTGGCCCGTCCGGTGGGTCCCAGCAGTCAGGGGGGAAATGTTTTTTTTGTGAAATAAGGTGGCCCGTACGATGGGTCCCCGCTGTCAGGTGGAGGAATAATTATTTTGCGCGTAATAAGGAGGCACTTCCTTGCGGCCGCCGTGGACCCAGCTGTCAGCCTCTCCACGTACAGTACTCTTCCGATGGAAGTCGGTCGTTGACCATGTTGACCACGCCGCGCCGAGAGCACCAGGGTGGTGGACGACGGCGAGGCCTAGGAAGGGGACGACGCGGAGCCGGGGAAGACGCAGCAGTGGAAGCCCGCGCGGAGAGGAGTACGAGGGTTCACTGGTTCGGCTGCGGTGTGAGGCTGTCGTTGCTGCAGAATAACAGGGGGTGTGGGTGAGTGGAGGGATGGCCTGGCCAACGGTGGGAGTAGTATGGGGGCGGCGAGGCCTCCGTGGCAGCACAGTCGACCATGGGAGGCAGGAGCAGGCGGCACGACCGGCGCTGCTTTGGGCGGCTGGACCAAGAAGACCAGAGGTTGAAGAAGCACTACGGCCGTTGGATGGACATTGTACGGTCACTGAATCTAGAATCATTTATATTGACTAAGTTGACAAAGCCCTTGGTACGCTCCAACTTAGTAGGCTCACAGGTCAGCCTTCGAAACAGTGTGCCCCAGATGTCAGGGGGAGGAATCATTTTTTGGGCGGCCGAAGCTAAGAATATCCGAGATTGAAGAAGAAGCACGACATCCGTTGGATAGACATGCAACGGCCACTGCTGCTAGAACCGTGTGTTGACTATAATAAGTTGACAAAGCCTTGCATACGCGTCAACTTATTTTTTTAGGAGACGCATCACTTAGTAGGCCCACAAGTGTGTGGCAGAGAACTTATAGCCCATTTGCGTTTTGTAAGAATATACAACCCATTTTTGAATTCTAATGGAATTTACAACAGCCCATTTACAGTTTGTTAAAAGTACAGCCCATTTTCTAGCTAGGACAACGATTAATAATTTCAACCAACCGTTGAAGACAGAATTCAATAAAATTTCCCACATTTTGATGGGATCCGAAATATTTTTATCCTGAAATTTCTAGTCAGATTAAATATAAATTTGTATTACGTAAAAATCCAACGAAACATTGCGCGCGCAACAATGAAAATTTAAGATTTTCAAAATCCATAAATAATATTTTATAAACTAATTTCGTGTTTGGTGCATTGTTTATAGTTACTGCCCAGTTTTTATAATTACATCCCATTTATTATTTTTAAGGCTCATTTTATTGTTAAGCCTAATGCATCTCTCCTAGGAAAGATTTGCAGCCCAGCGGGGCGGAGAATAACAAGTTGACCTTGCCTGGGTATTCCTCAAAAAGACGTATAGCTGGGCTAGCCATTTTCATCTTGAAAAAATTAGTATCTGGGCTGATATCTGGCCTGGGCTAGACGGACCACAACCCGCCCAGTTAATACCCTGCTCTCCTCTGAACAACAACGAAATCATCGCCAAGAAAAACTCTGCAGTGCTCACGCCTCAAAAACACAAATACTGCTCGAGCTGCTTGGTCCCAACTGTCGGCCGCACCTTGTGCAATTCTCTTGTTTATATTGACTACATAGGTTGACAATGGTGTGGGACCGTGATGTCAGGAAACCAGGAGAAAGCAAAAAAATATAGTTGTACATAATAAGGAGGCACTTGCGTACGTACGGCTATGGCCCTAGTGGGTCCCTAGTGTCATCCAGTCAAAATAAAGTCATCTCCTAAATCCTCATGTTCGTTGACGATGTTAACAATGCTCGGCGCCACGGCGAGCACAACAACTTGAAGGACAATGGAGAGGGCCTCGCGAGCCCTATGGATGGTCTGATACAGCGCCCGCTGCTCATTCAGGAAGCCAGGATCATCGGACACCTATGAGCACCTTCGAGAAACTGAGACGGCATGAAACGGTAAGGCCGCGCTTGGGAGCTCTGGTTTATTTCAAACCTGTATTAACATACAAGTGTAATTTACTCATCATCGGAAACAACGCGTAAAATACAGGCGTAATGAAACCGAGGGTCCGAGGTCTGTAAGTAAAACCGGCGGGTTACGCGTGTAATTTGAGAGGCCAATGTTTATTTTACGAGCACTGCTATATGTACGACATTACCAGACGATACATGCACGACGTGCGTATCATGCCATCCATGGGCAAGGCTGAAACAACAGCTAACGGCTGGATTAGCAATCGTCCAAGTGTCGTTCAACGTTTTTATCGTGTGTGAAGTACTTTCGATATTTTACTAGTTGAAATCGACCAACCAAGCGCCTTCGCCCGAGACCATCTGCTTTAATTTACAAGTGTCAGTTTTACAAGCGGTTTTGGTTGGAAAGCGACGATCCAATCACGGCCTAATATCATGAGTTGGTCGGAAGATCATATGGTTTCACGTCTAACCTACCGGACTTGTCGTATAGGCTATGAATGAAACATCTGACGATGAACTTCTTAAGCACAGAAACAACAGAAGAGAATGATCTTCTTAACAAGCAAATCACTGGCATTAGATCGACATGCAAAACAATACGAAGCATTATTCTCAGGAGGCACGGTGAACAACTCGTGATGTCGCATGGCACAACATTCCAAGCTCAACTTTGCAATCAAACACAAGGCCTGACATTACATAGACAATATTTAGAACAAACTCTTAACACAGGAATATCTCAGCAGAGTAACTATTTACTTCTAAACTGAACACATGAATAGGAAAAAACACTCGACGCTGCTCACAGCAAGGGCGTCCCACTCCAAAATATCAAATGCATGTCTTCTGGCTAACATCAATGAGCAAATTTTGACAAGGTTTTCCAATTCCAATATATTAAACTAATGTCTTCTTGCTAACATCAATGATTAAACTTTGACAAGCTTTTCCCATTCAAAATATGTAATGCCTATGATCATGGAGTCCTGTCGTAGCTTCTTGTACTTGTTTGGGCACTTTTTTCCCAGGGCACTCCACGTGTTGTTAAATTGCCAATGGTCTCTACAGACTAGTCATGTCACCGGTGTCTAATAATACTCTGTAAAGCTTCTCGGTCATTCCTTCTGTAATGTAGCGCAAACAGTGACTGCTTCTTTCTGCAAAGTGGAACGACGAACTGGACCCAGTAATGCAGCAGTTTGCCTTACACATTGGCTCCTTTTGTGCAGTTTAACTAAAATCGAAGTCGAAATAAAACCAAGCTTTAATTTTGATATCCCTGTAAGAAACAATAGGTATAATGGAAACAATTACTAAGAAATAACGGTTGATGACTTGTACTCCCAGAAGAAAAGCATCTACTGATCTACTTTATCTTAATGCGAAACAAAGCAGGAGAGTAGCAATTCTTCATCAGTGTGATTCATTCATATTGACTGAGACATTATCTTAACAATGCCTTGTTTCAACATGTATAAAGAACGACAAAGCAGAAAAGTACCATTCCTAAAACAATGCAACTGATTCATTTTAACAGAGACATTATCTTAACAATACCTTGGTTAAACATGTAGAAAGAACTACAAAGCAGGATAGTACCATTCCTAACAAGTGTTGCAGTTTTGAACTAAGATTCAGTAGTTAATTAATTCTGAGAGTGGCATTGCTTAATTTTACCAACGACATTAGATTAACGAAATGCATAAACAATCTAGGGGAGAGTGGGCGCAACAACAGTATGTGCTTCCATCTACTTATAAAGGGGGTGATGCAGAGTTTGTTGTAACAAAGCAACAAGCATCATGTCTGGGTTGGTCCCATTTTTGTTCACTACTTAATGGGAAAAGACAGCAATACAATAGCTTCAATTCAACATTTATTTAAAACAGTACCAATACAAGTAGCACAACATCTCAAAGCACACTGCATAATCATGTGGATGAAGGCCTGTACTGACCTTTCATGAGACGGACAAGATAAAATATGAATCTGCCAACACGAATAGGAAATCAAATCTCGTTTTGTGCAGTTGCACTGAAATCAAGCAAAGTGTTTCGCGTAGCGAAGCAAAATGTCGCAATAGCAACAAGTTGAATAGATATCCCTGTTTAAACAGAGGCAAAAAAAGGAATCAATTACTGGCTAATAAAGGAGGATGAAACATGCGGCCACAAAAATGGTAATCCCACCAATCCCTAACAAGTGTTGCAGTTTTGAAATAAGATTCAGTAGTTAATTCTAAGAGTGGCATCAATTACTGGCTTATAAAGGGGGTGATGCTGAATTCATTGTAACAAAGCAACAAGCATCATGTCTGGGTTGGTCCCATTTTTGTTCACTACTTAATGGGAAAAGACAGCAATACAATAGCTTCAATTCAACATTTATTTAAAACAGTACCAAAAACAAGTAGCACAACATCTCAAAGCACACCGCACATCATGTGGTTGAGACCAAGATTTGAAACAACTCGCCACGAAGACTGGAAACAAATCTCGATCTCCTTTTGTGCAGTTCCACCAAAATTAAGCAAAGTCACCGGTGTGACATTCAAGTTGAACTGCACAAAATAGTCTTAAAACATAAGTGTTTCAAGTAGCGAAGCAAAATGTCGCAATAGCAACAAGTTGAATCGATACCCCTGTTTTAACAGAGGCAAAAAGGAAACAATTACTTGCCGATAAAGGAGGATGAAACAAATGTGTCGGTGTACAAAAAGGGGGGGGGGTACACTTTTTGTACCCCTATAACTGTGCACGGGCAGTCTGAGCCACGGGCACCACCACACCAAGCAAGGCAAGGGAGGTGAGCCAGGGTAAGACCGAAGCTCAAGAGAACTACGACGCCAAGGCCAAGACCACGAAGAGCAAAGGGGACGAAGCGGACTCCCTCGGCAAGATCCTTGCCGGGAGACAGTTCTAGCAGCCCCGGCAAGACCCTTGCCGCGGCAACTCGTCCCGCGCCTACGGAGCAAATCACCCTTGAGTCCACTGCCCCCAAAGGGCAAGGATTCGGGAGACATCCCCGTGGCGGCATACAGATCTTTGTGAATACATTCAAGATCAAATACGCACTAAGGAGACGACAACCCTTGGCGGGATCCCAGCCGAGGAAGACCACAAGGCCCCCGGCAAGCGCCTTGCCGGGGATGACAGCAGGCGCCCCGGCAAGACCCTTGCCGGGGCCCCGGCAAGGCCCTTACCGAGGACACCTGCAGGGCCACCATCAGGCCCACGCCGACTAGACCTCCACCACCGGATGCATGCAACTGCCGACTCAACCAGCTGGGCAGGCACCTGCGTGGCGGGATGCAGATCTTCGTAAAGACCCACCACAGCGCCACCTCAACTGCCTGCCTACCTACGTGGCATCGCAGGCGTCGCCGGCCAGGGCGCGTGTCGACACAAGAAGGAGCGGCGACGGACGAGACAGGTTTCTCCCCCGTCCCCGATAAAGCAAGGACACCTAAGCAAGACACATTAAATGCGCCTTGTCATGTAATGCGAGGGATAACCTCGCATCACTGTACCCTTTCCACCTCCTGTGTGCCACTGTGTCAACCCCTTTTTCTATAAAAGGAGGCCCGAGGTGACCAGGAGAAGGATTCGGCTTTTTGGAGCTCCTCACGCCCCATAGCTAGATCAAGAACACAGATATACAATCCACCAAAGCAGGAGTAGGGTTTTATGCATCCTCGCGGCCTGAACCTGGATAAACGAACCGTGTGCTACCTGTTAGATCCGCTCTTCTCATGACCCCGCACCCCGCTAACCACAGTAGGGATTCTTGTGATCCCATAGGTGTCGTTCCCACCGACATCTCTGGCGCGCCAGGTAGGAGGGGCGCAGTTGTGAGAATCGGCTCTAGCAATCAGCCCAGCACTCCTTCATCTTCGTGTCTCTTGGAGAGGGAAGGAGGCTGGAAGATCAGCGCTCGAGCGACTACAAACAGAAGCTAAGTTGCACTGAACCCTTATTTGTTCTGTCCTTTTTATATGAGGTTATTCCCCCCGGAGATGTCACGCCTTTGTATGAGAAACCTGCACGCCAGGGGGCTCTCCCATGATCGGCAACGCCCTTGCCCTGTTTTGAGTCCGCTCAACAGCTCAAGCGATTTCGTCGATGCTGCTGATGACGGGCTTGATGCGCTCCTTGAGCACCGTGAGGTCAGTACCATCCGGCAAGCTATCCATCGCGGCATCGAAGTCGAGGTCGGGATTCCAGTACGCCATCTTGGTGAGGACCTTGGTCATGACCCCCCGGCAAAGTCGCCGGGCCTCCCCGGCCAACGTGGCCGCTCTGCTGGAGTGAAGATAAGCCAAGGCTCCAAGGACGCCCTCGAAGAACTGGGTCAACTTGGTGTTGACGGTCCCGCTGCGCTCAGGGGCATACCTCACATTTGGCATCCCCATGGTGGCCAACTGCGA
Organism: Triticum dicoccoides; assembly: GCF_002162155.2. NCBI lineage: Eukaryota > Viridiplantae > Streptophyta > Magnoliopsida > Poales > Poaceae > Triticum > Triticum dicoccoides. Next base: position 558,021,130 of record NC_041384.1, on the reverse strand, counting down.
GGTGACCCTGCCGGCGACGTCATCCAGACGGCTGATCCATCTGTTCTCGCCCGCCACATAATCCTGGTGGGAGGTGTCCTCGTTCGCCCGCAGCTGCTTCTCCTCCTCCAGGTTCTTGGTCAAGGTCTCCTCCCAAGACTTGCTCTCCGACAACATCTTCTCGAGATCCTCCAGCTTCAGCTTGAGATCTCTGATGGAGTTTTGCGCTTGAGATCTCTGATGGAGTTTTGCGCTTTGGAGAGCTCCCCAGTCCTGCTGATGACCGCTCCTTGCGCCTCTACCAAGGCGTTGTTGAGCGTGCTCTTCTCGTTGGACAGCTTGAGGGCCTGCTCCTTCAGCTCGTCCCGCTCCACCTCCAACTCCCTTACTTTGCGGGCATGGGCCAGAGCCTGGGCATCGAGTGCCTCCTTGTGCCTCTGCTCCAGCTTGTGAGTCCGCCGCGCGACAAGGGCCTCGAGCTCCTCATCCTTGCCACGGAGCGTTGCGGTAAGCTTCGCCTCACGCACGGTGAGGTCCTCTTCCTGGGAATCCAGTGCGGCTTAATGCTGGTTCCGGACGGCCTCGGCCGCGGCAGCCAAGTTCGCCGCCTTTTCCTGGGCCTTCTCGATGTCAGCCATCTTCATGGTGAGCTCGACATTGCACTTGGCCAATTCCTCCTGAAAGGCCCTCTGCTCCTCGCGAGTCTAGTGGAACCAGGTCTGCGTCTCAGCAACGCGCGCCTTGAAATCCACCTCCGCCTGGTCCACCGTTGCCGTCCTGGACTTGACCTTGTCCAGACGGACACGGTAGAGCGCCTGGAGTTTTCGGAAGTTGCCCCCCATAGCGCGGAAAAGCTGCTCTTCTGGAGAACCATCACCGCCAACGCCCGGCTCAGCGACAACCTCGAGCCCGGTGGCGGCAAGCACCTCGCCGTCAAAGACTTCCCCTTCGGCGGGCGCTCGGGAACTTGACGCCCCTGGGAGATGGACGAAAAGATCGTCACCCACCTTCAGGTATCTGCTAGGGCCCGAGGTTGAGGAGGAGGGAGGCTGATCATCAACCACCTCTTCCTCGGCGGTGGCCTTGTCGGCCTCCCCGGCAGGCCCACCGCTGGCACCCTCGGTAGAAGCCTCGCCGGTCGCCTTGGCGGCCCCCGCAGCGGTGTCCTCGGCAGCATCCTTGGCGGCCTCCGCCGCGGCCTCCTCAGCAATATTCCCAACAACAGTATCCACGTCCTCCATATATATTGAAGGAGGGTCTGGGTAGTAATGGGAGCATTGAAGCCAAGAAAAAGAATAAGGGAAAACAAAGACGGAGGACAGGTAACTCACCAGTGCCAGGCTGTGAAGCAGAAGTCCCCTCCCCGCCAGCATCCGGTGCCGTGGCAGAGTCACCAGCGCCCAAGTTCCCCTCTTCCTCCATGGGTGTGGGCTCCGTGCTTGATGCCCTTGCCGGGGACGCCCCTCGCGTCGGCGTAGTCGATGGGAGTGGTGTGTTGGGGGTAGCCCTCTGCGGCTCCTCCTGCTGCCGCTCCCCTCCTGCAAACCCGACAAGGTCAACACCATAGCATCGAACGCCTACCACATGTCGAATAAGAGGAGGGTGACGAACTTACGCTGGGGGCTGTGCCGGGGGCTGCTGTCCAGGCTGCTCAACACCACCAGTGGCGTCTTTGAAGCCCCAGCTAGGGGTTGACTGCTCACCGAGGCCTTCGCCCTCTTCACCCTCTGGGCCAACGTCTCTGCATCCCTGCGAAAGCAAAAACAGATCAAGATGAGTGACTTAATTCAGAGGAATGGAAATGGCAGTAAGGAATGGAGTACTTAGTCGTCATCCACCTCCTCCTCTTCCACCACTTTTCTTTTCCTCTTCGGGCTGAGAGGCCTGAGATCAAAAGCGACCTCCGCATCAACATCCGACTCGACATCTGCCGGAGGAGGCGAAGACGGCGGGGTTTGTGCGTGCCCAGATGAGGAAGGGGTTGTTGTCTTCTTCTTCTCAGCGGCCTTCGTCAGCCTCTTGGCTGCCGTGGCCCTCATGTGACGCCCAGACCCCTCCAGGGTCAATTGGGGCCGCGTAGCCCTGCCGGGCCGGACCGGCTCGCCGGAGCCAGCCCGCCGCAGGATTCGCCCTCTTCCCCTGGTTGGCGTCGAGCCCGCCGCCACATCCTCCTCCTCCGACGACTCGTCGGCCGCGTCTTCAATGAGCGAAGCTCCAGTGTCGGCGCTGCTGACCTCCCCGGAGGACGCCGCCCACTGGGTGAGCTCCTCTTCCTCCGCAGCCATTGCAGCCTTGTCCTCCACACCCCCGGCGCTGCCGGCCTCCATGGCAAGCTGTGCCTCCCTCGCCCTAGTGGCGATGTAGTCCAGATCTGCCTGGGTGGTGTCCATGACAAGCCACCGCTCGGCGTCAGCATTGACATACACCTCGATCAGGGTGTCAAAGAATTGCTGCACATCAGCATCCTTCGGCTCCTTCTAGTTCGGGACAGGGTCGTGCGCGTTAAAGTCCGGCATCATAGCGATGATCTCGGACCGACGTGAATTGTTGCACAACGGGACGACCCCCGCTGGCAGCTTGAAAAACGGCCCCTTGAGGGCCTTGCCAACCTTTGTGGCAGCCCTCGCAGCCTTGTCGGTCCGTTCGACCTCGCCATCGCGACCCACATCAAGCTGGAAAAGCCGCTGGCAGAAGTGGGCATGCGCCAGCACTGTGAAGTTGTTATCGAGGCCGGGGCAGAGTCGCATAATGTCAGCCGGATTCGTAAAGAGCCAAGCTGGCCTCCCCTTGTTGTGCAACGGGGCGATCCGGCGGCGAATGAAGTCCGCCCCGATCATCTCAAGGGTGAGTCCGGCCCGGGTGAGCCGGAGAATCCTGGTAGTGGCAACAGTGAGCCTCCCGTTGGCAGCGGCGACATCGCTCCAATCGCCGCCACAGACCGGCGGCACTCGGCGGACCTTGCAGAATTCCGGCGGATTTTCATCCTCAATCTAGCACCACCGGCCACGCCATTCCTCCCACCTCTCCTTCACGGCACCGTCCGGGTACGCCCCCTTGGATCTTGGGATCTAGGTGACGCAACCAGAGACGGCACCTCCCGGCTGGATCCGAGGGAAGAAATAATGGCGGAAGAGCGCCATGTTGGGCTGCACCCCGGCAAAGCCTTCGCAAAGATGCGCGAAGAAAGCCATGCACGCCACCGCATTCGGAGTAAAATCAAAGAGGCGAAAGCCGAAGGTGTGCATAATGTCGCAGAAGAAATCGGAGAAAGGGGGGCATAACCCGCAAGAAAGATAATCGACGAAAAAGGGATACCGATTTGGAGCAGGATCGGCGCAAGCAGCAGGAATGACGCGCGTCGCCGGGTGTCCCGAATTCTCTCCCCCCGTCTTCGCTCCCCATAGGGGCCTGAAGGAGGCCCGAAGCTCTTGAACATCAACCGTCGAGGGGAAGAAAAAGGCGGACTTCGTCCGGTCCCCTGACAGCGTGCTCTCCGACGGCTCCACAGTCCCAGCGCCCTTAGCCACCCCCTTGCCCTTGACGGATTTGGGCGCCATGGCGACCAAGAAGTTTAGAGGGATGAGGAAGGGGGATGGCGAAGCAACGACGGCGGGCGACGGCCGAAGCTTAGGAAGGAAGGAAGAGAGGAAACGGCGGCTCTGAGATTGGAAAAGGCACGAGGAAAGAGGAGAAAGTGAGCAGCGTGCCCGCGGTTATTCCTTTTTTTATGGGGGAAAACACGGGACGCCTCCTTTCACATTAACTGTGGTGTGACGCATGCCCGCGGGAACCAACCCCACGCATGCTGCCCACGTCACACGCACCTCCCCACGCTGCGGCACGCGCAAGAGTCGTGGGAAGCGCAGCGCGCGAAGAATCTTACCGCGGTAAAAACCGCCCCGCCTGCCCGCGCATCGTTTTTGGGCCTAGCCCAACAACGCGTTGCGCTTATGTGTGGCCCAGGCCCATGGGCTCCTGTCGGTGTACAAAAAGGGGGGGTACACTTTTTGTACCCCTATAACTGTGCACGGGCAGTCTAAGCCACGGGCACCACCACACCAAGCAAGGCAAGGGAGGTGAGCCAGGGTAAGACTGAAGTTTAAGAGAACTACGACGCCAAGGCCAAGACCACGAAGAGCAAAGGGGACGAAGCGGACTCCCCCGGCAAGATCCTTGCTGGGAGACAGTTCTAGCAGCCCCGGCAAGACCCTTGCCGCGGCGACTCGTCCCGCGCCTATGGAGCAAATCACCCTTGAGTCCACTGCCCCCAAAGGGCAAGGATTCGGGAGACATCCCCATGACGGCATACAGATCTTTGTGAAGACATTCAAGATCAGATACGCACTAAGGAGACGACAACCCTTGGCGGGATCCCAGCCGAGGAAGACCACAAGGCCCCCGGCAAGCGCCTTGCCGGGGATGACAGCAGGCGCCCCGGCAAGACCCTTGCCGAGGACACCTGCAGGGCCACCATCAGGCCCACGCCGACTAAACCTCCACCACCGCATGCATGCAGCTTCCGACCCAACCAGCTGGGCAGGCACCTGCGTGGCGACATGCAGATCTTCGTAAAGACCCACCACTGTGCCACCTCAGCTGCCTGCCTACCTATGTGGCATCGCAGGCGTCGCTGGCCAGGGCGCGTGTCAACACAAGAAGGAGCGGCGATGGACGAGACATGTTTCTCCCCCGTCCCCGATAAAGCAAGGACACCTAAGCAAGACGCATTAAATGCGCCTTGTCATGTAATGTGAGGGATAACCTCGCATCACTTTACCCTTTCCACCTCCTGTGTGCCACTGTGGCAACCCCTTTTTCTATAAAAGGAGGCCCGAGGCGACCAGGAGAAGGATTCGGCTTTTTGGAGCTCCTCACGCCCCATAGCTAGCTCAAGAACACATATATACAATCCACCAAAGCAGGAGTAGGGTTTTACGCATCCTCACGGCCGAACCTGGATAAACGAACCGTGTGCTACTTGTTAGATCCGCTCTTCTCACGACCCCGCGCCCCGCTAACCACAGTAGGGATTCTTGTGATCCCATAGGTGTCGTTCCCACCGACAAAATGGTGACAGAAAGAAGCATCTAACTTATATTGGATGGAAAACAAAGTAGGACAGTAGCATTTCTAAAACGGTTGCATTGATTCATATTAACAGAGACATTCTCTTGAAACAACATTCGTTAAAAAATGCAATTTACTTTTAACAGTGGCATTGCTTCAATTTTCCAGCGGCATTCTTAGATTAACAACAGCAAAATAGCTGTATGGGACATGCCATCACCATGTGCGTCCACACATATAAATGGGTGATGCAGAGTATGTAGCCAAGCAGCATATGTGCGCTGGTCCCATATTTGTTCTCTTTGAACCTTCTTCCTATGTGAGGGCAGCAAATCTAGTCCAGCACAAACTACTCGATCCCCCAGTTTCTTCCCCTTTTCAACAAAGAGATCGGTTCCTTACAGATGTGTGTACTGGGTTACCCCCTTTTTCCCTTTTCGACCTACAAAGCGGCTGGATAGCCAGTCTATACTACTTTCCACCCCTCCTTTCCTAATTGAACCGCGTCCTAGATTCTTGCTCCAGCCCACCGCACCCTTCTTTCCTCTTTGAACCAAGACCTAGATTCGACTACCACTACTGGAATCAGCCACTTTGCCGTCTGCTAGCAGACGACAAAGAAGCTCTTTGCCATCAGCTACCCAAAAGCAGACGACAAAGAGGGAGGGGGCCCCACTGACGAGCTGCTTAAAAAAACATAACGGGCCCCCTCTTTGCCGTCTGCTAGCAGACGACAAAGAAGCTCTTTGCCATCTGCTAGCAGACGGCAAAGAGCAAATAAGCGGACGACAAAGGGGGGCGGACGGCAAAGATTTAACATAACGTTAACGGCCGCGCCCCACCCCGCCCCCTCTCTCTCTGTTTCTCTCCCTCACACTCGCGCTGCCGCCCCCACCACTCGCCGCCGCCCCGTCGCCCCACCACCCTGCCGCCCCACCGGCCCCCGCCCGTTACCACTACCGCCCGGCGCCGTCGCCACA
>NC_041384.1:557941693-558014002 GCF_002162155.2 Triticum dicoccoides | reverse complement strand
CGACCCCGACACAGCACCCCGACACTGACACGACACCCCGACTCCCCGACCCTGAAATAGCACCCCGACCCCGACACGGCACCCCGACACCGACACGACACCCCGACCCCCGACACCTCACGAAAAGGTGTTCTTTGGCCTTCCAGAGGCCGACGGGGTCATATATTTGTGAATTATTAGTTAGGTCATATATTTTTCGATTTTGTTATGAAAAACATCATATACAATTGTGTTGATCGGGTAGTTTTAAATGTGCAGTTGTTTCATCGCTGCGAGGTTTGGTGTTCGACGACCTCGCCATGCATTTGACGAGCTCTGCCCCTTCGCTCATGGGTGAGCACAAATGACATGTCCTCCTCCCCCATTAATTATTTGATCTATTCCGATGAAACTTGATAGCTAGCTATATATGTGTCTTGAATCATCAGTATGCGTAACCAATATGTGTCTCCCGTTCGAAAGCGTCATAGTTATAAATATGCATGCATTTGCATATTTATAACCTTGATTCTTTCGAATTGTCCAACGCTATCCATGGACAGCCTGAGTATGTGTAGATTGGGTTCATTTTCCCATATGCTTTGCTCCGGATCCGACGCATAAATTTCGTCAGTGCCTCCCCTGTTGTTCTCCGGCTACACATCCTCTCTGTTTATTGTAGAGACGTGTATCAGGAGAACAGCGGGGAGGTGCTGCCGAAATTTTGCGTCGGATCCGGAGCATAGCATGGGAAAATGAACCCAATCTACACATACATGGGTGGGATTAGGACCTATCATTACCTATTAGAGTGTAGGTTGCATGGACATAATAAAATTGACAAAGTAGATCAACTGATGAATATATACATGGTGAATTACATATATAATTGTTGTGTGTCCAGTAGCTCTGAAAGTCAAGATGAGTGATCGTGTATGGATGTATACCGGTAACACTGGTCAGAACAAATGGAGCATTGAATGGTTCACAAAAACCAAGGGGTTTGTGCAAGCCGCATTTGCAAATGGCCAGAAGAAAACCTGGTGCCCCTGTTTCCGGTGCGGCAATTGGGAAAAGAGGACATAGGCTGAAATGGGCAAACACCTGCAGAAGAGTGGTTTTACACCCGATTATACGGTATGGACATTTCATGGTGAGTCTGCCCAACGTGACCGAGCTGAGGTGGATCGTCGTCGCACCGACGAGCATGGTACCGGGATGGAAAACATGGTGCAAGACTATGATGATGCACGGGATTCGGACGAGGAGATGGAGGAATCTGCAAAGGCCTTCAATGAAATGTTGGGGTCTTCAAAACGTCTGCTCCACGAGCACACTGAGCTTTGTCAGTTGGATGCCATCTCACAAGTAATGGCTCTGAAGGCTCAGTTCAACTTGGGCAGAGAATGCTATGACGCAATTATGACAGTATTTGGATGCTTTCTACCCAAAGGCCATGTAATGCCTGCAAACCTGTACCAGTCGGACAAAATCCTCCATGCACTGAAGATGCCCTATGAGAAGATACATGCCTGTGAGAAAGGATGTGCCTTATTTAGGCTTGACTATGCGGACTTGAACTATTGTCCCATTTGCAAGTCTTCCAGGTATATTGTGGTAGATAACGGTATGGGTGAGAAGACATAGACCAAAATCCCCGTTAGTGTTCTTCGGTATATGCCAATCGTACCAAGACTTCAACGTCTTTTCATGGTTGAAGAGACGGCCAGACAGATGACATGGCACAAAACAGGCAAAAGAACCGAACTAGATGCAGATGGGAATCTGATGATGGTACACACATCGGATGGTGTTGCGTGGAAAAAGTTTGATGAATTACATGCTGACAAAGTGGCAGATCCGAGGCATCCTCGAGTCGGCATCAGCACGGATGGGTTCAGTGTGTTTGGTATGACGGCAGCCCAATACAGTTGTTGGCCTATATTTGTCTTTCCACTGAATCTCCCCCCGAACAGATTATGCAAAGAAAGAACATTTTCCTGACGTTGATAATTCCAGGGCCCAACTATCCAGGGAAAAATATGAATGTGTACATGCAACCGCTTAAGGACGAATTGCAAGAAGCCTGGGATAATGGGTTCAAGACATACGACGCCTATAGCAAACGGAACTTCATAATGCATGGTGCTCAAAAGAATGGCTGGCCACGCACAAAGAGGCCAAGGACAAACGTGCCCAAATGGAAGGTGTGCCACACCACCAAGGCAGCTCCAACTTATTTCAGTACGGGCAGAACTGGGTATGTGGTTTGCTTCATGATTCATGCAATTCATTCATCATGCTAGCTTTAGCCCTTTAATTACTAATTTACTTTGTTTCTCTCTTTCAGGCACGCTACAATAAGGCGGATAAGGTGCCAGAGGTGTACGACCTGTATGCCATGGCCCACACTGGCCCTTACAAGAAATTCAAGGCATTCTCTGCGTCTGACCTCGATGATCCAAAGAACTTCACCAACATCTCCGCCCACGACAAGCTCGTGCAATATAGAGATCAGGGGAAGGCGAGGAAAGGGGAGGACTTTAACCCGAGCCAGGGTCCCATTGATACAGAGCTGCTGATGATATCTGGTGGCGGGAGGTCCCATGGCTCCATAGCCATGGGAGATGGACTTATCCGTTGTCCTAGCACTCTCCCGGAGATCAAGGCGCGCCAGTCGAGCTCCGCTCCTGAGATAAGGCCTCGTGAACGGCCAGTCCAACTCGCCTTCAAGGTTAGTTATACGTACTCAGCTATCTTTCTCCATTACATTGTGTGCGCTTCCATCGATGATTACAAATGGTCATGTGAGTGGTGTTGCAGGCTGCTATACAGAGTGAGAGAGATAGAACGGAGAAACTTCTGGCGGAGGCGGCGGAGAGGCAGCGGGAGTTGGAAGAGAGGACAACAAAGATGTTGGAGGAGGAGAGGGCACGGAATGACATGCAGGCAAGGGCCATGTACGAGCTCCTTGTGGTAAGTTTCTTCTGTAGATTACTTGCTAGTCTTAACATTTGAGTCTCATTACTAACTAGTATGACTCTGTTGTGAAAACCAAATGTGCAGTCTGTGTGCGAGAAGTCCGGTCAGACCGCTCCGCCGATGCCAGTGATTGCTCCTGGGAGCACGGTGAGTTTAATTTGAATGGACATTACTTGCTAGTCTTAACATTTGAGTGTCATAATGCTAACGAGACATTGGAAATGATCTTTGGTGCAGCTTAACTCCAGAAACGCATCGCACGATCCTTCTCCAGCTACCGGCGCGAGCTAGCCCGCTCCTACACCTCCGTGATCACGGTAAGTTTCTCTAGTGTTTTTCTTAACAAATGCATAAAGACCTAGACTTAGCTTTATTTCCTCCAATATGCTTACCATAATGACCTAGAGTTAGCTTCTTTTCCTCCAAAATGACTTAATAAGCTTACTGACCTCATAAACCATCCATTTTACCTAAGTTAGCTCTAAAACGATATGTACTTAGCTTACTTATGTCAAAAATTGCATAATTAGGTTAGTTAGCTCATAAACGACCCATTTTACCTAAGTTAGCTCTAAAATGACTCATTTTACCTTAGTTAGCTTACAAGTGATCCAATTTATCCAAGTTAGCTCTAAAATGACCCATTTTACGTAGATTAGCTCCTAAATGATCCATTTTACCTACGTTAGCTTTAAAATGACCCATTTCACCTAGGTTAGCTCCAAAATGACCCATTTCACCTAGGTTAGCTCCAAAATGACCCATTTCACCTAAGTTAGCTCAAAAACGATCCATTTTACCTTAGTTAGCTCAAAACGTGGCATTTCACCTTAGTTAGCTCATAAACGACCCATTTCAACTAAGTTAGCTCCAAAATGATCAATTTCACCTAGGTTAGCTCATAAACGACCCATTTCACCTAACTTAGGTCCAAAATGATCCATTTCACCTATGATAGCTCATAAACTACCCATTTCACCTAGGTTAGCTCATAAACGATACATTTCACCTAAGTTAGCTAATAAATGGCATATACTTCTTCTTGTAGTCTTCTTCTTCTTCTATTCTTCTTCTTCTATTCTTTTTCTTCTAGTCTTGTTTTTCTAACTTTCTTATTTGTCATTTTGCAGGTTTCATTCACTTCACGGAAGCCAGCTTCCTATGATGGATTGCTTGTTTTTTCCTTTGATGCACTTCTTGTATTCTTCTCGCTTGCTATGATGAAACTAGATTGCTATGATGAAACTAGATTGCTATGATGAAACTTTGCATATTGTAATATGTATGGATCGATGGAACTATGTGCAACCTACTATGTATGTATGGATGGATATTTATTATGTTGGATATATATGTGCTGGATATTTGTGTGATGGATATATATGTGCTGTGATAATTGTTGGATATAAGAAAAACAGAATAAAAAAGAGGCAGTGCAGGCTCTTTGCCGTCCGCGGCAGACGGCAAAGACCCCTTTGCCATCGGTGGCAGACGGCAAAGGGGGCACGTGGCACCCACCTGTGCTTCCTGAGGGATGGGCCATTTGGCAAATTTGCCTACCGTGGTGGACGACAAAGCTAAGCTGATGGCAAAGACTTTGCCTTTGCCGTCCGCCGGGCAGACGGCAAAACACAGCGGGCGCTAACGTATTGCTGACGTTAACTGGCGGACGGCAAAGGCCGCCGTTAGCCGCCTAACAGACTAACGTGTAGTATTTTGCCGTCCCTCCTCTTTGCCGTCCGCCGCTGTAGGCAAAGGGCTCTTTGCCATCCGCCATAAGAAGCAGACGGCAAAGGACCTGTTTGCCGACCCTGTCTTTGCCGTCACTATTTGCCATCCGTCGCTGACGGCAAAGCTCTTTGCCGTCAGCCGTCCGTGCCTTTGCCGTCCGCCGTGGCAGACGGCAAAGTACTGGACTCCTGTAGTGTACAGATCAAAAAAGATCCACATGCAGCTAGAGCAACTAGGGTCGTCGGGATGTGGCAAGGCGTGCGGTAGGAGGCCGGATCTGCCCACACTACGTACGGCAGCGAGGAAGAAGGGGTCGGTGGCCCTCCTGCATAGGCGCTGGGTGAAAGATAACAGCGCAACCGGCAGTGGACTGCCTCCCTCGCCGAAGGCGATAGAGTGAACGCTGCACCTCCTCCCCTTCTTGGCGCGACGGGATACGGATGCCTCCTTCACCAGCTGTGAGGGGGGAGAGAGAGACAAGAGGCCAACGCACTCTTGTTTAGATCTGGTGAAGAGAGGGTGAGAGACTATGAATATAGCAAACCCTAGCAAATGAATGCTGAGCCTCCAGCGTGTAACATATATGTAGTGCGGCGAGCATGTGGAGAGTGCAAACCCTAGCGAACAAGCGCTGAGGCTCCCGCTTATATATATACTACTGTAGTACGGACTGAGCTCCGGTGCCTTCACTGCACCTGCTTTTGGTTGTATGACAGGTGAGCCAGCCACATTTTGGGCCCACCTGTCATGAATCCAAAGGCAGGTGCACTAAGTCAATGAAGCTGCGTCCATATAGTACTCTCGTGTATACGACTAATATATAGTGGAGTGGTTTTCTTATTCTCTCCATAACAATTGTTTTAAATTGTGTAAGTACGAAACGAAACTCTTTATTTAATGTACAAATTGATTTTCTAACGTACCAAGAAAGAAAACTCGATCAAAAACACGCCCCCGCGTCCAGGTCGCGAGAGTCGTCGCGCACACACACATAGACATAGACATGCATATCCGTGTTTACGTAAAATTCCATTTCCATCTCCATCTCCAATCATATTTGTCCAACTGGCACATTATTTACGCTGTTAATTATATACACAACAATATTAACATACAACATCTCTTGTTTGCGCATGTCCGGACCGCTGCCACGGCCGGTCCTGACCAACCCGAACCCTCTTCATCACCCGCGCGTGCTTCCCGCCCGAAACGGTCAGTGCCGCATTCATGCCCGGCCAGAGCGGACGCGACCTCTCACTGGCGCCGGCATTGAAGCGGTGCGCTGGCCGAGAGAGCATCGCCTGTGCCGCTTCCGGGTGCACGCGGCTGCTCCGCGTTCAAAGGTCGCAATAGCTGGCTACAACATGCATGTAAAAAGTTCTTGGGAGTCCGTGCTACAGCTAGCTGTCCTCCCCCAACTTGTCAATCTCTTCCAGTAGTGCTAGTACTCCATGGCGCGATCCATCGACAAGCAGGCGGGAAAGTTATCGCATACTGGGTTTGCGGTGAGTGGCATGCTGAGCGACCGTGTGGGGTTGAGCCGTGGAGGAGGGTGAGACATGACACGACAGACGTGATTTAAATGTTGGTTTTGCTCGATGGCGCGATCCAATGAAACGAAACGTTGGTTTCTCTCCGTTTCCATTTTTCTCCGGAAAAACGGAAACTTTCCACTCCATTTTCATTCCTATTCCAAGGTTACCCCGTTACAACATTCCATCAAATACAAAGGAAAACTAACATGCATGCTGATGCATCTCAATGATTCACAGATCATAGCCAATATTTACTTCACAACTAAAGGAAAAAGTTGTGAGAGCGTGTACAAAAGAAAAACTACTGATGGGGTCACTACGACTTAAACCCTAAACCCTAAACATGATTTAATTTCCTGGCCAGGTAGAACCTGTCGAAGGAAAGACAGCTGGCACCCTCAGATCATACGATGCTTTTGTGCAGTTCCACTAAAATCGACCTGAGCATCCCTGATGGCAAAGATATTGAAGAAGTGTGATTAGAATAATAGTACTGGCACTAGTTCATGAGACATAAACTCATCACAAGTAGAATCCGGTAGAAGTATAGAAAGATCGACATGGAGATGGAGCTACGGCACCAAAAGGAAGATGGACTACCTGGGACGTCGGGCTGTAGCTAGAAGGGCGGTTGGGACGCGGCATCGGCCCATACCACGGTGACCCCCAATTGGGACGCACCGACTGTGGGTTTTCTCCCTCGCGGATGTCGACCGCGTCTACGCAGAACATTGTTCCCTTCCCCCAGCTGCGGGATCAGGCCCGTCGTTCTATGCTTGTGAAGAGAGCAACCTAAGCAAGCAGGCTTGTAGCTTAGGCTCCTGCAAGTGTATATATAGTGGTTTTCTTTTTCTTTCCATATCAACCATTTTATATTGCGTACGTGTCATTCAAGAGTGAAATGATGGTTGCTTCTTCCGACTAACTTATTGTGTGATTTGATTGCTCCTTAGTGGCCCCTACACGTACTCCCCCTACGTGTATGCAACAGTCACACATACACATGGACGCAAAAACGCGTGCAATGCCCTAATGCATGCATGTCCGAGCACACGACGGAACACACACGGTCACGCTTAAGGATGGCAATGGGTCGGGTTTGGATCGGGTTGAACAATATCAAATCCATATCCATATCCATAAAGGCAGTCCTAGCCCATCCATGAAAAAATCCATGGGAGAAAAATTGTGACCATGTCCAAATCCGATGGATATCCATACCCATTGGATATCCATCGGGTCCTCTCAAGACATATACATAAGACATAACTCATTGCACAATGTGCACTCTGCATTGGCGTGCTCACTCCCTGCCGTGCAGTCATAGCCCTTGCATTGTCCCATTGTTGCGACCACGCATCATTGCGTGTGTGGTAAAGTGAAGACGGAGGGGTCAAGGAGATATGGAGCTGGGTTGTCGCAGACCAGTAGTGGCTGCTGCAGCGATCCACCTTACGTGGGGGTAGCGGGCTAGCCGCTGGCAGCGGCGGCCACATCTAGGGCTATGAGAGGAGTAACTCAAGGAGATGACACCGATTCTCAATGACAAGTCATTTAATTAGTGTAGATAATATGATGAGAAGGTGCGTTGGAGTATGTTATAGTGGGGATTGTGTAAATTCTTTTGGATGTTTTAGATAAAGGATAAAATTATAGTGGGACATGTGACTATGGGGTAGGGATAGCAGAATATTGCTCATTAAGTCAGACTATCGGGTCGGGTTTGGATATATCCATGGGTACAAGATTATGTCCATGCCCTATCCACGAGTAATCGGGTCGGGTTTGGGCGCTGCCCATGGTCGCAAAAGCATATCCAAACCCTATCCATTCAGGTTGGATATCCATGGGTATCCATGTCCATGGATAAAATTGCCATCCTTAGCCACGCTCAAGTGCTCAACCTACACGTGCATGCACACACATACTCAGTCAGGGTGAGCTAGTGACCGTATAAACACCGGAAAATATATATATTGAGCACAATGAGCGTATTATGAAGTCCATTGACCGTATTTTTACAAATATACAGTGACAGATAGTGTATTTATCTCGTTTGAAATTAAGCCATATTAACCGGAGAGGAGGCAGTATGGACTAGCATTACTTTGCTGTGTCCCATCAACTTGCCAAACAAGGAGAAGGTTGCAGGACGGGAGAAGCTTGCGTGCGGTGGCTCGCAGGACAAGGAGAAACTTTTGACTAATGCAAGCTCTCCCTCGCTCAGGCGGTGGACGTGCAACAGTTAATTCGGTGTCAGATTGCCAGAAGCATACACTATACTACTAGTGCTATTATTGTTCGACTTCTCGAATAGGCGAACAGCCAAGCGCAAAGTTTACTAGTACTACTACTATAGTCTATAAAGGTACGTACTATACTAGTACTAGGAACCGGATGGAGGAGCGTCTGCACTCTTATTATAATTTTAAAATGTGATAAAGCAATCTTCAACACATTTGGTTCTCTTCGAGGGTTCTCGCATGTGATAATGGAAGTTGATTACATGGAACACTCGCCACAATTCTCGCTTAATTCTGACTCATATCCTGTTACAAATAGTAGCACTCGGTAATATTTCCTCTTTTTTGTTATTCAGCATGTAAACAGGTCATCAAACCTTGCGGCGCATCTTCGTGCGAACCGTGCTTGCTGCACTTTGAATGTGGCCGAGAGCTGGCTTGATGAAACACCTCGCTTCCTACTTCTTTTTTTGGGGTACCTCGCTTCCTAGTGACCAGTGTCTTGGCTGATCGTCCTAAGAATGCTTATATATGAATAAAGCTCTCTCATTTACCCGCAAAAAGATTAAGCCATATTAACCGGAAAGGAGGGAGTATGGACTAGCACTACTTTTTGGTGTGTCCCGTCAACTCGCAGAACGAGGAGAAGCTTGCAGGACAAGGTGAAGCTCGCTTACGCCTTTTGACTAATGCAACCTACCCTCGGTGGACATGCATCAGTCCATTCGGTGTCAGATTGTCATAGGCATACACTGTAGTACCCAACATGCGGAGTACCATCATTGTCCGACTTCATGAAGAGGCGAAGAGCCAAGCGCAGTAGTACGAGTACTACTACTACTAGAACCGCATGGTGGAGCGTCTGTACTCTTATTTTTTATCTCTGATAAAGTACATGTTTATTCCGGAGAAGGGCGGAAAACGGCAGCCCAACATGTAATGAATGATATCGATCAACCAACCATGCTCAAATATATCTTGGCCTCCGTGCGATCCCGTCTGTGTGTTCTTGCTCCTCGTCTCTCTCAAGGAACGGCGGGTTGGTTTCTCACACTCCTGTCCCACATGTCAGTGATATGCCAAGAGGAGGTGCGTTGACCAATTGGCCATACGCGTACTTGGTTTTGCACCTTCATACTACTCCTCCCTCCGTCACAGTTTACAGGGCGCGCTTCATTATGATGCATTTCTCTCAATGCATTTCCACCACCAGAGAGACTTTAGACGCGTTTGGTTTAATGCTCAATTAATTAGGGCGTGGTAACCGCAATCAAGTCCACAATTTTCTCTCCATGTACTGTACTACTACGGAGTGGAGTAAGTGCATGCATGTGTGTACCCAGGGTGGAAGCACTGCATGCATGTGTGTACGCATTATTCCCTCTTGTAATAGACGCCGTGCTATAACTACCAATGCTATTTTTCAGGACGATCGCTAGTCGCCTTGGTCCCACAGATTTTTTTCTTTTTTCTGAAGCGCGCTGTATAAACAGTGACGGATGGAGTAGTATGAGCGGATTCAAAGAAGAGCGTATTGATGGTTGCTTCTTCAGAGCAACTTACAGTGGGAAAGGTGGGGCTTATGATTTGACTGCTCATTACTCACTATTAATGCGGCGCAACGACCGAGCTGAGTCTCCCATGCAGTTGTGCACTACCCCCTCGGTTCTTAAATATACTCCGGAGTATTTGTCTTCCTAGAGATTTCAACGAGTGACTACTCAAATATTTGTCTTTTTAGAGATTTCAAATGGACTGGCACATACGGATGTATATAGACATATTTTAGAGTGTAGATTCACTCATTTTTCTCCGTATGTAGTCACTTGTTGAAATCTCTAGAAAGACGAATAGAATATTTAGGAATGGAGGGAGTACACATACGAAGCAAAATGAGTGAATCTACACTCTAAAATATGCCCGTTTGAAATTTGTAAAAAGACAAATATTTAGGAACGAAGGAGTATAATTTTGTGCATCGCACATGGACCCGGATGATGAAGAGGCTTCTGGCAATGCTATCAAGCTTCCATCATTTGTTTACATAATTGACGTACTATACAAATAATTTTCCAGTGACATGAAATTGTACAATGGTGTGAGCTTTCAGCTTTTGTTTCGCGTGTCTTGCCACCGATGCTCTTTCGGAAACAATAAAAAACTAACTTCCTTGCTAATGCATGTCAATTATTAGCAAATCAGAGCTAATAATTACATCACAACTGAAGATAGAGTTGTGAGAAGGTGTTAAATTAAAATTGATCCATGCTTTCATTGGCAGCAACGTCCCCCCAGCTCTGTCTAAATCAACAAGGCATGTTGGAAAAAAAGTAGCTGTCTGGAGCATGCAACATTCCGATCATTTTGTGTAGTTCCACTAAAATAGAGCTGAGCATCCCTGTTCCAAAGATATTAAGTGTGATTACGATAATAGAGGACTGCTGATGAAACAATAAACACGCAAATAGAAGCCGGCCACCTTTGCAGTCTCTCTTAAGACTAACTAGTTGGAGAAGATTAGGCTCGGAGTTGGATGAGGAGGATAGAGCAAAACCAATCTCCCTTTGTGCAGTCGCACTGAAATGTAGAGACGTTGCCCGTGTGACATTTTAGTACAACTGCAGAAAACACTCTTAAGAAAAAAGTGATTTGTGCAGTTCACCAAAAGGTCGCAATAGCAACGAGGTGAAATGGATAGCCCTATTTGCAAAAAAGAGGTAGAAAGGAAACAATTACTGGCCAATAACAGTTGATGGCACATGCGACGACAAAAAAGAAGCATATTCCTTGTCCTAAGGGAAGATAACAACACGGTTGTGTTTGTCTAAAACGGTGTGAGGACGAGAATGCAATATGGAAAGTACGTCGGACGAGCTACGTTTTGGGCAAAGAACTATGGAAGATCCACATGCAGCGACGTGGTAAGATGGGCAATGGAGCAAGGCCAAAGGGGATACCTAGAGGTCGTCGGGATGTAACTAGGTGAGCGGCAGCGGGCGGAATCTGCGAACAGGTGGCGTAGGCCCTGCCGCGCCGGAGCTTGGTCAGAGAGAACGGCGTGTACCGCAGATCGGGATGTGCTGCCTCGGCGCCGTCAAATAGATAAACGACGCACTTCCTCCCTTTCCCCCGGCGGACGGGATGCGGCTGGATCAGTGACCAATGATGAGAGAGAGAAAGAGGCCACCGCACTCCCTTTCCCCCGGCGCACGGGATGAGGCCGGATCAGTGACCGTCGGTGTCAAAACCGGCGGATCTCGGGTAGGGGGTCCCGAACTGTGCATCTAGGCCGGATGGTAACAGGAGGCAAGGGACATGAAGTTTTACCCAAGTTCGGGCCCTCTCGATGGAGGTAAAACCCTACGTCCTGCTTGATTAATATTGATGATATGGGTAGTACAAGAGTAGATCTACCACGAGATCGGAGAGGCTAAACCCTAGAAGCTAGCCTATGGTATGATTGTTGTTGTGTATGTTGTCCTACGGACTAAAACCCTCGGGTTTATATAGACACTGGAGAGGGTTAGGGTTACACAAAGTCGGTTACAATGGTAGGAGATCTACATATCTGTATCGCCAAGCTTGCCCTCCACGCCAAGGAAACTCCCTTCCGGACACGGGACGGAGTCTTCAATCTTGTATCTTCATAGTCCAGGAGTCTGGCTGAAGGTATAGTCCGGCCATCCGACCACAGGCTGTAAATTAGACATCATGTTAGATGGTATTGAAGAGGAATACAATCAGTCAAAATTACTATGTAATTTAATTGACATTTATAATGCCTTCTAGCCGGATTGTAGATCATTTGTCATGGCCGACCTTTTCGCTTCAGCCTCGGGACCTGACGGTCTGGAGTGTGTCCGAATTCCCATGCGGTTATATAGGAACCGGGGAATGCATGGAGACCAGGCGTAGGGGTCATTAGTGCGTGAACAGACAAGTGCCCGGCTAGTTATGTTATATTACATGGTTAGTAAGAAACATCTTCCAGGGAGAATAGTTCTGTTAGGGGTTCCTTTTCCTGGGAGGCATGCCCTAAGGTGCATGTCAATGCTGCGAAAAGAAACGCAGGAAAAACATCTGGGGGCGTATAGATAAAAATAAAAAAAGATCATCTTTAGTTCACCGACCGAATATTCCCTTAAGAACGCTAGCTTTCGGCTTCACCCAGTCTGAGGTACACGTCCGGCTGACCCGGCAGTAACAATCGCAGAGGTGCTCCCTTTACCACCTAGCCAAACAATCGCGAACATAGGGGTAAGCACAGGAGCCAGGAAACCCAGCTTGGCCAAAACTTAAGTCATATCGATGCATATAATGGTGAATAAAAGGTACATGCGGAAGTGTGACACATGTGTTGGGCATGAAGCCCGTATGAATAAGCTTCTGTTTAAAGAAGCCCCCAGGTTTAATGAGCACGGATAGCGTGTCACTTTATGAGCCTTTAAAGGCTATAAGAGAGAGAGAGAGAAGAAGAGAATTGTAAGACAGAAAATATATAAAAAATGGACAGAGGAAGGAGACAAACACAGAGTCCGGCACTAGGCGTAGAATCTTTGGAGACGGGCTGCGTTCCATGGGTTCGGCTCGAGTCGGTTATCTGATGCATCCCGCAGGCGGTACGCTCCACCAGTCAGGACTTGGTCAATTATGAAGGGACCTTCCCACTTGGGCTTTGTTTGTCCTTTTTCTTGTCCGGTAGTCATAGAACTAATTCTCCAACGTTGTAATTTTTGGCCCGTACTTCTCTGCTTTGGTATCTTCGAGCCTGCTGTAGATAGAATGCGGAACGGGCTTTTGCCACGTCACGCTCCTCCTCCAATGCGTCCAAGTTGTCCTGCCAATCGAGATCGGCTTCTCTTTCTTCGTACATGCGCACTCGAGGTGAGTCATGAATTATGTCGCAAGGCAAAACTACCTCTACACCGTACACCATAAAGAATGGTGTGTATCCGGTGGTGCGATTCGGCGTGGTCCGCAGCCCCCAGTGTACGGAGTCGAGCTCCCCTACGCAGTGCGTGTTAGATTCCTTGAGGGACCACACTAATCTGGGTTTGATGCCGCTCATGATAAGACCATTTGCACGTTCGACCTGGTCGTTAGTTTGTGGGTGATAGACGGAAGCATAATCGAGCTTGATGCCCATGTCTTTGCACCAGAGTTTTACCTCGTCGGCCGTGAAGTTCGTGCCGTTATCAGTGATGATGCTGTGGGGGACGCCGTAACGGTGTACAACCCCGGATATAAAGTCTATCACCGGTCCGGATTCGGCCGTCTTAACAGGCTTGGCTTCTATCCATTTGGTGAACTTATCCACCATGACCAGTAAGTATTTTTGCTCGTGGGTTCCGCCTTTAAGGGGTCCAACCATGTCAAGCCCCCAGACCGCGAAGGGCCAAGTAATGGGGATAGTTTGGAGGGCAATGGGTGGCATGTGGCTTTGGTTTGCAAAGAGTTGGCAACCGGTGCATCGTTGGACTAAGTCCTGAGCGTCTGCCCGGGCCGTCGGCCAATAAAAGCCCGTACGGAAGGCCTTGCTTACAAGGGACCGAGCTACAGCGTGATGACCTCCGAGTCCGGCATGAATTTCAGCCAGGAGGTTCCGCCCCTCCTCTTCGGAGATGCACCTTTGAAGGACTCTGGTAGTGCTTTTCTTATAAAGCTCTCCCTCGTGGACCCTGTAGGCTTTGGATCGCCGCACTATGCAGCGTGCCTCATTTTGGTCCTCGGGGAGTTCCTGCCTAGTAAGGTAGGCGAGGAATGGTTCTGTCCACGGGGCGATGACGGCCATTATTACGTGGGCTAAAGGTGTTATTATTGGTAGAGCCTCCGATTGTGTCCGGATGTTCAGTGTCGGGCAGTGCGGTTGGGTCCAGGCTGTTATTGTTCGGCTCCCCTTCCCATACTACGGATGGCTTGAACAACCTTTCCAAGAAGATGTTGGGGGACTACATCGCGTTTTGCGCCGATGCGTGCCAGGACATCTGCCGCCTGATTATTTTCCCAGGCTATATGGTGAAATTCAAGCCCCTCGAACCGAGCTGACATTTTTAGGACGGCGTTGCGGTAAGCTGCCATTTTTGGATCCTTGGCATCGAAGTCTCCATTTATTTGGGATATTGCAAGGTTTGAGTCCCCGCGCACCTCTAGGCATTGAATGCCCATGGATACTGCCATCCAGAGACCATGTAAAAGGGCCTCATATTCGGCTGCATTGTTGGAGTCCGTGTACATAATCTGGAGTACGTATTGAACTGTGTCTCCTGTGGGGGACGTCAAAACGACGCCGGCCCCCAGTCCGGCCAACATCTTGGAGCCGTCGAAATGCATGATCCAATTTGAATATGTGCCGTACTCTTTAGGGAGTTCGGCCTCCGTCCATTCTGCGACGAAGTCGGCCAAGACTTGCGACTTGATGGCTCGTCGTGGCTTATAAGTTATGTCGAACGGGAGGAGCTCAATGGCCCATTTTGCAATCCGGCCCATTGCGTCACGGTTGTTTATAATATCGTTAAGTGGTACTTCCGAGGCTACTGTTATTGAACACTCTTGAAAGTAGTGTCGTAGTTTCCGGGATGCCATGAATACCGCGTACGCAATCTTTTGATAATGCGGGTACCGTGATTTGCAGGGAGTGAGGACAGTGGACACATAATAGACCGGCTTTTGAAGGGGGAATTTGTGTCCGTCCGCTTCTCGTTTGACGACGAGCACTGCGCTTACAACCTGTTGTGTTGCTGCAATGTATAATAGCATTGGTTCGCCAATGTTTGGCGTGGCCAGGACTGGGTTTGTTGCCAGTATGGATTTTATTTCGTCGAGTCCGGCCGTGGCTGCATCCGTCCATTTGAAGTGTTCGGTGCGCCTAAGGAGGCGGTAAAGGGGTAGGGCCTTTTCTCCCAAGCGGGAGATAAAGCGGCTTAGAGCCGCCACGCATCCGGTTAACTTTTGTATTTCTTTGAGGTCCTTTGGGATATCTAGTTACGACAGAGCTCGGATCTTGGCTGGATTTGCTTCAATTCCTCTACCGGATACAATGAAGCCCAAGAGCTTTCCGGCTGGAACGCCGAAAACGCATTTTTCCGGGTTGAGCTTGATGTCGTATGTTCGGAGGTTATCAAATGTGAGCCTCAAGTCGTCCACTAGAGATTATGTCTTGTTTTGACGACCACATCATCTACATATGCCTCCACTGTTTTGCCGATCTGGCTTGCCAGACATGTCTGAATCATGCGCTGATATGTTGGGCCGGCATTTTTTCGCCCGAAGGGCATCGTGTTGAAGCAGAATGGGCCGTATGGTGTGATAAATGCCGTTGCGGCTTGGTCTGGTTCTGCCATCTTGATTTGATGGTAGCTGGAATATGCGTCGAGGAAACACAACGAATCGTGTCCTGCGGTAGCGTCGATAATTTGATCAATGTGGGGGAGGGGGAAGGGATCCTTTGGGCAAGCTTTATTAAGGTCTTTAAAATCAACACACATGCGCCAGGATTTGCCCTTATTTGGTACCATCACCAGGTTTGCTAGCCAGTCCGGATGTTTTATATCTCTGATGAATCCGGCCTCCAATAGCTTTGCTAGCTCCTCTCCCATGGCCTGTCTCTTAGGTTCGGAAAAATGCCGAAGAGCCTGTTTGACAGGTTTGAATCCTGTTTGGATATTTAAGCTATGCTCGGCCAGCCTGCATGGGATTCCTGGCATGTCTGAAGGGTGCCAGGCGAAAATGACCCAGTTCTCTCGTAGGAACTCTCGCAGTGTGGCGTCTACATCAGGGTTTAACTGTGCCCCGATGGAAGCTGTTTTATTGGGGTCCGTTGGATGGACTTGGAATTTGACTATTTTGTCCGCCGATTTAAAGGAGGTGGACTTCGATCTTTTGTCGAGTACCACATCATCCCTATTCACCGTAGAGCGCAGCGCAGTCAGTTCCTCAGCCGCTAGGGCTTCGGATAGTGCCTCGAGGGCCAGTGCGGCTGTCTTGTTTTCGGTGCGGAGTGCTATGTCCGGATCACTAGCGAGAGTGATGATCCCGTTAGGCCCGGGCATCTTGAGCTTCATGTACCCGTAATGGGGTATTGCTTGGAAGATTGTAAATGCTTCCCGCCCTAGCAGAGTGTGATAACCGCTGCTGAACGGAGCCACATGGAACGTGACCTCTTCGGACCTGTAATTATCCGGCGTGCCGAACACTACATCTAGTGTGATTTTTCCTGTACAACACGCTTCCTGACTGGGGATTATTCCTCTAAAGGTTGTGCTGCTTCGCTCAATGCGGTTCCAGTCTATTTCCATTTTTTGAAGGGTTTCCTCATAAATGAGGTTCAATCCGCTGCCGCCGTCCATGAGTACATTGGTAAGACGAAAGCCGTCCACTATTGGACTGAGGACCAATGCGGCTGGTGCTCGGGCTGTTCAGAATTTAGGTTCATCACTGGCGTTAAAGGTAATAGCCGTGTCACTCCATGGGTTTATTGTTTCTACTTGGTAGACTTTGGCAAGGCTGCGGAGTGTCCTTTTTCGCATATTATTTGATGCGAAAGTCTCGAAGACTGTTAATACTGTATTGGTGTCTCTGGGGTGGCTTTCTGTGGCCTCCAGAATTAGGAGATTTTCGCCAATTTTGGCCACCTGCCGGAGTATCCAACATGCTCTGAGGCTGTGAGTTGGTGTGGCGTCCTCTGTACTGTGAATTTTACAGGGTCCATTGAGCCATCCTTCCAGTACAGTTCCATGCCCTATAGAGGGTTTTTGCTTTTTAGTGCTTGACCCGGGTGTCTGGTGATGATGCACCCTTTTATTTCGGACTGGGTTTGTATTCAGGGCCAGATTGTCCCAAAATTTGATTTCGGTTTTCCAGGCGCTTTCCATCGCACAGTACTTTCGTACAATGGACACCAAGTCAGCGAAGTGTGTAATATCACAGCAACTTATGGCGTTGAGTATTCCCTTGTCCGTGCAATTATTGCAGAAGATTGAGATTGCGTCTTCCTCGCGGCAGTCCCTTAGCCTGTTCTTAACCAGGAGGAATCTGGCCCAGTAATGATGTACTGTTTCATCGGGCTCTTGCCTGATTTTGGATAGATCGCTTATGTTGGGGTGGGTGGGTGGAATTAAATCCGAAGCCTCACCCCATCTGAGGCTCAGAGGCCGAGGAATTTCCTAACTCGAAAATTTGGATTCCTGGATGTTGTCCAATGAATCCAGCCTGTCGCCTGACTCTAAGTTCAGGTCTTGAGTGATATCCTCCCCTCCGCGGGTATCTGGCTTGGAGGGATCGGGGATCCGGACGTAGCGAGTCCTTAAGATAGATGAAGGGTCGCCGCACTGTCCCTCTACCACGGCAACGTGATGGGTGACTTGGGGAGAGTTAATCTCTCTCAGATAGGGTTTAGGCCCAATCTGGTCGTAATCCGTAGCGACTCCCAGGGCGGCGAAGTGATCCAAGAGCTCGTTTATGGAGGAGAGCTCCATTGGATCTAACTGCTCGGCAAGTTCCGAGCTGACATGAAGATTGTTTTCGATGGCTCGAGAGGTCATCGTCGGCGCAGAAGCCGAACAGGCGGTCATAAGAAAACCACCTAGCCGGAGGGTTTGGCCGACAGCGAAAGCTCCCTTAGCAACGGTGTCGTCTTTAAAGACGGGGCGAGGCATCCTTCCTGATGGCGACAACACAGAGGAACTCTCAATGAAAGCACCAATGTCGGTGTCAAAACCGGCGGATCTCGGGTAGGGGGTCCCGAACTGTGCGTCTAGGCCGGATGGTAACAGGAGGCAAGGGACACGAAGTTTTACCCAGGTTCGGGCCCTCTCGATGGAGGTAAAACCCTACGTCCTGCTTGATTAATATTGATGATATGGGTAGTACAAGAGTAGATCTACCACAAGATCGGAGAGGCTAAACCCTAGAAGCTAGCCTATGGTATGATTGTTGTTGTGTATGTTGTCCTACGGACTAAAACCCTCCGGTTTATATAGACACCGGAGAGGGTTAGGGTTACACAAAGTCGGTTACAATGGTAGGAGATCTACATATCCATATCGCCAAGCTTGCCTTCCACGCCAAGGAAACTCCCTTCCGGACACGGGATGGAGTCTTCAATCTTGTACCTTCATAGTCCAGGAGTCCGGCTGAAGGTATAGTCCGGCCATCCGGACACCCCCTAATCCAGGACTCCCTCAGTGACCAACGGTGTGAGAGAGAGAGGCCACCACAGCCTTGTGTGAGATAATCTGAAGAGTGACAAACCAGGCAGGCAGGCTCCATTGTATATAGTGAGCGGACTACCTTTTTCTCCATAAAACTCGTTTTATATTCTATGTACGTGCCATTGAGTGCTATAACTTTGTTTAAAAATAACGCGGCAATGCGTCAAGTCGAACTTTGTTTTGTGCACGCGTGGTACACGACATCCCTAGGTAAACAACCGCTACAGACATTCAAATTAGCACGTGGGCTTCCATTTTGTAAAGAAATGAGCTCCACCGTGTATCCGCGCGGGTGTGGCTGGGCACGAAGCATGAGTACGTGCACGGTACACCTATTCTCTTCTTGTATATGTACACCACCTACATGGGGTTGTGTGAGAGACATACAAACCTAGAGAGATATAGTGTGTGGGTTCTTGAGAGTTTTTTTGTGGGGGGGGGGTCAATCAAAAAATGTAACATATGCAATGTGTGTGAAATAGAGTCCTGGATATAACATATATATAGAGGGGGTGATCCATGAGAAGAGAGTGGAGGTATCATCGGGTTGAGTTGTCCATAGAATCGAAGAGAGGGATGATGTGTGTGTGTGCGCGCGCGCGATCGATAAAGAGTGCCATCGAATTTGTGTGTGCCCACGTCAAAGATATAGAGTGGCTGGCCTACTGGAACGTGAGATGGGACATGTGCAGTTTGTCTCTGTGGCATGGATACCTACCTGCAGCCCTCGACTATCGGTGTGTGGTGGGGGAAGAGGGAGGCCCAATTAACTATAGAGGTACAATGGCTGGTATATGTGTGGAGGAGGAGAGAGGCCTACCTCATGTATTAAGGAGATCGATATGCCTCATGTATTAAGGGAGATTGATCGGCATCCATGCATATGTGCAGGAGAGGAATAAGGTTGGGAGAGAGACAGAGCTAGAGTGTTGGAGGGGGTGGTAGTGGAGTTGCTTCTAACAAATGGTGGGATAGGCTTGCTAGACAAACGGAGGGCACGCCCGCAATATCAATAAGAGAGGAGATGGCTGCTTGTTGTCTGTGCACGTGCGTGTGAGAGACGGGTCAGGAGGCATGCACGAATGATGAGGGGGGACGATGTGGCTGTGGTAAGCATACGTAACTGCATAGGAAGATCAATCGCCCTTTGTTAGAGAAAGAGAGACATAACTTGTGAGGTACGTTGATCGATGTGGGGGTAGTTAAAGTCGATCTAGGTATATATTGGGAGATCGATCGGTATACATTAGGGCTGGAATTTGAGCCGAGTCGAGCCATCTCGGCTCGACTCGCTAGAGCTTGTTTTGTTAATGAGCTAGCTCGACTCGACTCGTTATTATAACGAGCTCAAATCCAAGATTGGCTCGACTCGTATAACTCGCGAGCTGGCTTGTTTAGCTTGTTAAGCTCGTTAAAGATATGAACATAAAACCCTCAAATATTATAAAAATGATTATCTATATATTAAACATATATATCACTAACAATAGTAATTTCCTTGTAACGCATGAGTCTCCTAGGCGGTTGGGCCTTCAACGGCTAGGCCTTGTGTTGTGCGCCTAGGACATAGGGTGCTAAGTGGCTGATCTATTTTGTATTGGGAGTGGCTAATCTTTTGTACCGATCCTAACGAGTTACACGAGTACCAGTGAGATTGGCTCGTTTAACTTGGTCTATAAACGATCTTAAACTAAAGCTTGACTCAACTCGTTATTCTTCGAGTTCGAGTCGATTCGAGCCGAGTCACGAGCTACTCGTTTAGATCACGAGCTTCAAGCTTTTTTTCCAGCCCTAGTATACATGCATGTGTGTGTTAGAAGCAAATGAGGCACGAGGAGAAGGATAGAGAGAGAGAGGGATGCATGTAGGAGGTGGTACGAGAGGCATACTATATCGAGGGGGGAGGAGTGTGCGAGTACGAGAATGATGAAAAGAGTGGTGGGAGTGAGGCATGGACGGTGACAAGAGAAGAGGGGAAGCTTGTGTTTGTGCTAGGCATACCTGGCTAGAGAGGCATATCGATCGATGTGTGCCGTAAAGAAGGAGCTGGGGGGGCTACACACACCGTGGGTGAACGACCTAAAGTGAAAAGACGAATTTGCGCGATGGAGCTAGAGAATGCTGAGGGAGGGTGAGAGGGATGCGGGCGTGTGCATGCACAAGAGAACGTTAGTGCTAGCTACAAAGATAAGAGGGTTGTGTGGGTGTAAAAGACGGATAGAGATCATATATACTTCATTATAAAAAGCGAATTCGGATATTTGAAGAATTTATCATAGTGTTTCAAACCGACGCATGTGTGAATATATATAACGGTGATACACATGGTGTGGTTATGAACATGTTATACTACATTTAATATATTTTATCTCTACTCTTATAAAAAAACAGAGTTGTTGATGATGGTGTGCCTGCCATCCTGCATTATAGGCCGTCCGATTTATATCTGGCGGATAGCAAGGAAACTATGATGGTTGAAGTTGGCAACAATCATGATTGTAGATTCTTATTGAAATAGAGAAACGAATTCAAATTTAGTTCGAATTGCAGCGGTAGTATAGACATTTGGAATGCACTAAAATGTTGGTATGAGTAGGTTACATGCATTATACATCAAGCGAAAAAATTTAATCGGACATAACATGGATTCATACTCCCTCCTTCCATCTATATAGGGCGTAATGAGATTTTTAAGACCGCCTTTGACTATTGACAAGATTAATAGTACATGACATGCACAATGTGAAAATTATATCATTGAAAAAACCTTTCAGAGATGAATTTAATGGTGTGCTTTGTGTAAGTTGCATGTCATATATCATTGCTCTAATATTTGGTCAAAGTTAGCATTGAAAAACGCATTAGGCCCTATATAGATGGAAGGAGGGAGTAGCTTTGAATAGCATTTGTATAATAAAACGGGGCAAGACTCTCTCTTTGTGTGGTGTGAATAGTTTTATTTTTTCGTTTTCTTTTTTGTTGAGGGAAGTGTGAATTGATTTGGTACGTACAAGTACAATATTACTACACGTTAGGCTTGTCCCTAAAATTCAACCCGCGTCTTGTTATATCCCAAAAATTCAGATATCGTGCTCCCAAAACTGGCGCCTTCACAACCCGCGCCTTGCTATCCCGAAATTACAACGCGCGCGAAAACTCCCTCCAGCTGCGAAATCCCGACACGTGAAATCCCCCTTCTAACCCTGAGCCGAAAGGGCCGCTAGTTCAAATCGGTGGGGGGGGGGTACTTTTGTAACACACCCTACATTTTGGACAAGCGCGTCCCTAAGTCATGCTTCACCCCCTCCCATCGCCCCCTTTTCGCCATTCGAAATCCCAGACCGCCATAACCTCTCCGCTCCAGCCGCGAAACCCCACCCTCCTTCGTTCGCCACGTCACCGCTGCCCAGCCGGAGCCTCTTCCCCGACGATGTCGTCCACCGCAACAGCTTGACGTCCCTCATCCACCTCCCCGGATGAGAATCCGTCGTCCATCTCGTCGTCCCGCCGGTTCAGCCGCCCCGTCCTCCACCTCCAAGGAGCTTCTCCGACGATCACCTCATCTATCGTGGCTACTCCATCCCCACAGCGCCACCTTAACCTGCTCCACCGGAACCGCAACATCCTCACCGACTCCTCAGACGAAACCGAGGCCTACTCGGCGCCACCAAAGAGGTTGTACACTCATCGCATCGCACCTTCTCCTTAACTCGACCTCCCGGCGCCGACGGTGCTGCATTCCGCACCCCCATGGAGCGGCTACCTTGAAGCCGGCGCCATGGGTGACATCGCCATGGCGGCTCTCCCCCAGTGCGAGGCCCCTCCGGCGGCGGCATCCATACCAGCCGGATCTGCTGCTGCTGCTCCGGCTCACGCTCGCTCGCTCGCGCTGCCGCCGCTCTAGCTCTCGCTCACCCAGCTGCTGTTGCTGCTCTCCCCCTCGCTCGTGCTGCTGCTCTGCTCCGATTAAGCCACACTTCAGTCGACTGAATCGACTTTTGGGTCAGTCGATTTTCAGGGGTTTGGGGGCTCGCCGGAGTTAAGGAAGAACCACCCGCGGAGGGGACGGGGGCTCGCTGGAGAGGTACCATACTATCTATCTTGGGGTTCAGGGTGGGGGGCGGGGGGCCTAGAGGGCTGGCAGGCGCGGCGGTGGCGAGTTGTTTCGGGGCGGCGAGGCGGCGCTGGGGCCGGCGGTTCGGCCGGTGGTGGCTGGCGGCTCAGGGGGGTGCAGGTTGAAGATGAACTGCAAGCCCTCCCTAAACCACATGTCAAGTGCCTCTCTGCTACCATTGCGTTTAGTTTTGACAGTAGCATTCAGATTCCACAGTAAATTTCAGTTTCGACAGTTAAGTTCAGAGTCAACAATTTTTACCTGATCTGTTGTAGTCAGGTGGTTTTTGGTGATGTTAATTTTACATGCATTTTACATCATCTATTGGAGATGCTATTAGAATCCCACTTGAGATTGACGATGTCTGTCTTATGCTGCTTCAGCCTTGACGTCTTACGGCTCACCGGAGCTGCTCCAACGATAGGACGATCCATCACAATAGAGCAGTGCCCTGGACGCCGTCTACAGATTCCTCAGATCTTCCTCTACACCTCCGACAGCCACCTCTGCCTCAACTGCTTCAGCGACCAACCCAATGATGCTGAGGTCGACACGGCTACGGCAAAGAGGTTGTACACTTGTTGCATCACTTATTACTATACATTCACGTCGATCCATTAGGGCTATTTTGGTTCAACGAAAAAACGTCGATCCACTGGTTGTTACCATCACTCTAAATTTCTGCATGCTCTCCTTACATAATCTCACCATATTTTTTCGTATGCATGTCAGATATTGTACACAGTCATGCTGAACATGTAGAGAAAAAGAGAAGAGTTTTGCGCGGCAATACAATGTCATGCAGACATCGCTCCATGGTGGGTTCAATGGCAAACCCTCCCCACCCCTCTCTAGATTGTAGTCCAGAGGAAGATATCTATTCTGAGGCGGATTCAGTCGTTGTTGACCACTCCTATTTACCCCCAAGGTGTTTGCTCTACCTTGGCATGATGATGTTAGTCATATCATGCATATGTTGCCTTGTAGTGCCTACTTTTGACATAATATATGTCATCTGCTTAGTTTAGACATGTTCTGTAATGCCACCTGTTTAGTTTCTATATCATATATGGGAATTATGCAGTCTCATGTCTTTTAGCCAGCCATAATATATGTGAAATGTGCAATGCCATCCTGTTTAACCAAGAATCATATATTTGAATGATATCTTGCCCACCCTTTTGTTCATTACATTTCCATTTGTCGACAATGTTTGTACATTAAACTACTCTTCCTGTGAATCAGCCATTTGGGTGGGAGATGGAAAAATCTAGAGTGAAAACAAGGCCTTCAGAGCAGACAGTGCTACCTGTCGAAGCAGATCTCTTGTTGGGTCCCGATAGCTCCTTAGAGATGGATTTAGAGACAGATGACCAGTCCTATTCCCCCACTAAGGTGTATGCTCTAACTTGGCACGGTTATACTGCTCATATCATGCATACGGTGTCTTGCATTGCATAGTTTAGACATCATATACACAATATTCAACACCATGTTCTTAGTTCAGACATCATATCGAATGCCCTCTGTTTAGCATATAAATCACATATGTGAATTAAATGATGCGATCCTGATTACTTAGATAACATGTAGGTGAATTATGTCATGCGATCCTATTTAGTTATTCATCATATCTTTTAATTATGTTATGCTATGCTATCCAGTTTAGATAGACATCATATATGTGAAATTATGTCATGCTATCCATTTTAGTTAAACAATACACATGTCAACTATTTCATGCCTTCTTTTTTCCACACTATCTATTGCATTTGTCTCTCATACAATGTCTGTACATTCAACTATGTTTCCTACTTACCAGCCATTTGAATTGGAATGGGTGATGCCAGTATCTAGCGGACTAAAAACATGGTCTTCAAATAAAACAGTGCTACCTCTTGGTGGAGATAGCACCCCGGTTGTACATGCACAAGAACCAGCCCTACCACACATAACCCAAACTCTCGCAGATTGTACCCCTACTACGATGGACAGAGAACCAGCTTCACCCAATCTAACCCCGACCCCAGCCGATAGTAACCTAGTTCCTGTTGACACAACACCATCTCCACCACAGAGCTCCCAAACAAGAGCAGTTAGTAAGGCAGCTCCAGTGCCCAAAGGGCCAGTACTATCACGGCGAACCCCAACTCCACCAGTTAGTACGCCTATTCCCGTGGAGGAAGCACAACCAGCTAGTCGTAGTTTAGCATCTATCGCATTTGATGTTGTTAAATCATATGTGTGTATCTTCCCATCTTGGAAATATTATACTGAAGATGAAGGAAAATGCCAGTTGCAGGTGTTTGTCCAGGAGTTATGTGTAATTAATGTTATTCATGACAATTACTTTGCTTCGTCCCATACATCCTACCTCCATGATGGTTATAATACAACAAATTTTCCCATTTTTCTCTATAGAGAAGGACCGGTTTGGAAACTCAGGATGAGGTAACCTATGCTAATACCTCTGCTATCTTCAAGAATGCTTGGTGGCAGTATCAGAATTACCTGAAGAAAACGTACTTCACCGGCAAAGAAACTCATCAAATTCCCTTACGTTCTCCTGAGACACATTTACTGGACGATGACTGGGAATGCCTTGTTCTGTACTGGTCCCGAACCAAGAATGTGGTAAGGTCTATGAGCTCATTTTCTATTTTTAAGTATTATATTCTTGCGTCTTACTGTACTCTGTTCATGTAGAACAAGTGCCTAAACCTGAAGAACAACTGTTCTAATTTAAGATTCCATTGCTATCATAGTTCAAAAAAGCGCTAGGCGTTAATTGTGCGTTTTGCCACCGCCTTGCGCTTTACTGACCAAAGCGCATGCTTATGCGCAGTTATGCACAGATTATGCGTAGTTATGCGCAATGCGTTTTGCCAACGCCTAGAGCCTAGGCGCGCTTAAGCGCTTGCTTAGGCGCGCCTTTTTAACTATGATTGCTTTGCTCTTGTATCACTGTATTTACTCATACAAACTTATTTTTAAATTGAAGGATCCAATCGAAACTCCAATGGCACAACAGGTATGTTCACACATGTTTCTTTAACAGGTTTGCTCTTATCAATAGCTCTGTTGATTTCAATTTCAATTGTGTATACAGTTGACTTTCATATCATGCACATTACTAGCATCACAACAGAGCCAATAGTGTTGTTGTACATGTGGACCCATGGTACCCATCTAAAATCTTGTTGTGTCGTGTAGTTTCTCACGCTTTGTATTCTTTCACTGCTGCTTTGTCTTGAACTGATATGATTTGAACCGTGTCTCTATTTTGATTTGGCAAGACAATGCAGTGACCATAGGACATAGATATATGTTTGTTTGATGATTTTATTATGTACTAGTACTTGGCAATAGAAGACTTGGTAGTTTAATCCTATCCACCTTACTAATGAACTGGTTCACCAAAATGAGTTTCATATACTAGTACATGCTAAACTTGTTATGTGCCTGCTTGTTTCTTCTTTTAGAATGCTGATAGAATATTGGGGAAGAGTGCCTTATTAAGCAATGGTAAAGGAAGTAATGCAGATAAGGTTCAGGATAGTGACACATCCTTGTTGGTCTCCAACAAAGCTAATAAAACAGCTAAGGAAGACTATCTTGAAGACAGCGAGACAACCCCAAAGTCCTGTCTTGGTTTAGTGTTCGACTTACTGGCCACTACCGCTTGCACAAGCTATTCAAACTCATTGTCTGAATCAGTTCGGTTTCTTGAGTCTCAACTACAAGCTGAAAGACATCGATCAGATGTGCTGCGACAAGAAGCGGAAGGACTGCGGAAGTCCCTGGAGCATTCAGATGCATACTTTCTGGTGCAACAGCAAGCATTGGAGGATTTTAGCGCCAAACAGGACAAAGCTAATCAG
The DNA here is from genome assembly GCF_002162155.2 of Triticum dicoccoides. Taxonomy (NCBI): domain Eukaryota; kingdom Viridiplantae; phylum Streptophyta; class Magnoliopsida; order Poales; family Poaceae; genus Triticum; species Triticum dicoccoides. The sequence goes on along the minus strand of NC_041384.1, from coordinate 557,987,329 downwards.
CTTGCTAAGCTTATTGCCAGCATGGTGGATACCTAGGATAACGTTTCTTGAGCTCTTCTGGAATTGTTTCAGTTATGCTCTTGTTTTGCTGCCGCGTTTATTTGCACTGGTGGCCAATTTTGACGGCCAGTGTATGTAATGTGCTGCTTTGTTCCCTATATTTGCACTGGTGGTGAATTTTGATGCCCAGTGGATGTAATATGTGTAATAGCGGTAATAGGCTAGCGTTAATTGCTTGCTTATTTATTTCCTTATTGTCTTGTTTAGTTGTTTGCTTGTAGTCACTGCAGTTCTTTTTCTGTTTTTTCTAGTGGCCACAATAGCCTATTTTTGGTAACTAGGCCAAAATAATCATGGCAACACATGGACTGTTGTAACCATGGGCCTCCTGCAGGCCGTATGATCCATGGGCCTTCATCCGGCCATAGGATCCATCGGCCTTCTATACGGGCCTTAGGGTCCATGGGCCTTCTACGGGCTGTAGGGTCCATGGGCCTTCTACGGGCCATATGATCCATGGGCCTTCTACGGGCCGTACTATCCATGGGCCTCATACGGGCCGTACGATCCATGGGCCTTCTACGGGGCGTATCATCATTTTGCCAATCATGGGTCATACTATTCGTGGACCATAACGGGCCGTTAATAGGCCGTATTTGATAACTCTATGAAAACAGCCCAATGGGTTTTTTGACATGAAAACGGCCCAACGTATTAACGGTCCGCAAACGGGCCGACTGTAACAACGGGCTGAATTTGGCCCACAAGCAGAAAATGACAGTAACGGGCCGTATGTAACCGAATGCTGCAAATGAGCCCAAGAATGAATGGGCCCTGATAAGGCCGAAAGATAACTTGGGCTGGAAACGACCCAATGGAATAACGGGCCGTTAATGGGTATAAAGTGATACACTGTTCATTACGGGCCAGTTTCACCACGGGCCGTTAATGGGCCAAGAGTTACAAAGGTCCTCATATGGGCCGAAAGAAGTCATGGGCCACACATGGGCCTGAAGTTAAAACGGGCTGAATCATATTGGACGGCCCAGATGACGCTACTGGGCCTAATTCTGATAGGGCGTAACGGGCCCTGGGTTAGCGGGCTGTAAATGGGTTATATGCGAACAGGCCGTTAACAGGCTTTCTGTGGGCCGGCCCGCCACCTTTTGACCAAGTCAAACGGGCCGGCCTTTTCATAGGAATGGGCCTCTGTTGGGCCGTGCCACGTGTCGCCGTATCATAGGCGCCTTCGGTCCAATGAGCGGATAACATCTGTCCCAACGGTGAGCCGACACGTGTTTCCTCCAGCCAATGATGATTTTACACGTGGAAAATCCCCATTGGTCGGGGCTGTTAACGGGTTATTGGATCCAAAACCCGACCCGATAGCTTAACGACGTTCCATTATGGAGGATGCCACGTGTCGGTCACCCTTGACAAAAGCACTTCTGTGACGCGCAATTTATCGTCATGGAAGTGGACACTTCCGTGATGATAATTTTGGTAATGTCATGGAACACTTCTACGACATCACAGGTATGACTATCTTGATTCTGTCATAAAATCGTCATGGATGTACATGCATGACAAAAACGTGATCTACTGTGATAAACACGTATCATCACGGAAGTGTATTTTTTGTAGTGCTCTCTTTCTTTATTACTTCCTATTAATTGCAATGATGACGAAAACTATGTTTGTCAACTCTCAACAACTTTTATTCATCATACTCTGTATATGTGAAATCATTACTCTCTATAAGATCCATATGACCTCTTTATTTCTTTTTATTCTTTCTCTTCTTTTTTATTTTTATTCCCTCAAGATCATAGCAAGATGGCAAAGCCCTTGACTCAACACTAATATTTATTATATAGCTCACGGACTCGATTACATAGAAGGATCATAAAGCAAAACTCAAAACTAGATCATACTAAAACTTTATGCTACTAGATCAAAATATTGCTAAAAGGATCGAACTAAGAAAAACGGTAAAGGTAAAAAGGTGTGATGGTGATATGATACCGGGGCACCTCCACCAAGCTTGGTAGTTGCCAAGGGGAGTGCCCATACCAGATACTCAGTTCTTGTTTGTTGGTGAAGAAGATGATGGCGATGATGAATAGTCGCACATCGAGCGTAGGAGATCCTCCAATTTTGCAGATGATGCCCTTGAGTGCGATGATATGCTCCTTCAACAAAATATTTTCACTTGTGAGATACTTGTTTTGAATGCGAGCTAACTCAATCATCTTGAAAGCTTCAATCTCCGTTGGGGTAAGGAGATTGTAATAAGGTTGAAGGATGTCTTCGTCTTCTACTGCCGGAACTTGATATCCCATGGCCTTCTTGATCCCATAATCCTTGTTGATCTCCCCGGGTTCTTCTCTCTTCAACTCTATCTTCATTAGCCAAGCGTCGTTGCCCTCATTGTTGGAGGAGGGAGATGCCATGATGCCTCGCCTTGACAATCCTGGCTGAAAACAACTCGAAACAAAAACAAGAGATATTTGTGTGGTATGGTGGTCAAAACCTTAGGGTGATTATATAATGCATTTTTACCGACCAAAAGAAGTATCGTGCAAGAAAACAGAGTCCGGAGAACACACGAGGTGCCCACGAGGCAGGCGGCGCACCCAGGGGGTATGGCGTGCCCTCCACCCTCGTGGAAGCCTCATGTCCTTCCCGGACTGCTTCTTATTTTCCTATTTTCTTAAATATTCCAAAACAGAGAAAAATTGCTATTAGAACTGTTTTGGGGTCAGTTTACTTACCTTACCTCAAACCTATTCCTTTTCGGAGTCTGAAACGCTCTGGAAAGTGTCCCTTATGTATTCCTTCGGGGTTACGGTTTCAATAACATTAGTTTCAACATTTATGGGATTACCTGAGATATAATGTTTGATTCTTTGACCGTTCACCACCCTCAGATTTGTGCCTTCGAAGTTGTTGATTTTTATAGCACCAGAACGATAGACCTCCTCGATGACGTAAGCACCTTCCCATTTAGAGAGGAGTTTTCCTGCAAAAAATCATAAATGAGAGTTGTATAGCAAAACATAATCACCTACATTAAACTCACGCTTTTGTATCCTTTTGTCATGCCATCTTTTAACTTTTTCTTTAAACAGTTTGGCATTCTCATAGTCCTGAGTTCTCCATTGATCAAGTGAGCTAATGTCAAAAAGCCTCTTCTCACCAGCAAGTTTGAAATCATAATTGAGCTCTTTAATGGCCCAATATGCCTTATGTTCTAGTTCGAGAGGTAAGTGACATGCTTTTCCATAAACCATTTTATATGGAGACATGCCCATAGGATTTTTATATGCAGTTCTATATGCCCATAATGCATCATCAAGTTTCTTGGACCAATTCTTTCTAGATCTATTAACAGTCTTTTGCAAAATTAATTTAAGCTCTCTATTACTTAGTTCTACTTGACCACTAGACTATGGATAATATGGAGATGCAATTCTATGATTAACATCATACTTAGCAAGCATTTTACGAAAAGCACCATGAATAAAATGTGAACCACCAGCAGTCATTAAGTATCTAGGGACTCCAAACCTCGGAAAAATAACTTCTTTAAGCATCTTAATAGAGGTGTTATGATCAACACTACTAGTTGGAATAGCTTCTACCCACTTAGTAACGTAATCAACAGCAACTAAAATATGTGTATACCCATTAGAGGAAGGAAACGGTCCCATATAATCAAAGCCCCAAACATCAAATGGTTCAATAACAATGAATAATTCATAGGCATTTCTTGACGTCTACTAATATTACCTATTCTTTGACATTCATCACAAGACAAGACAAACTTACGGGCATCCTTGAAGAGAGTAGGCCAATAAAAATTGGATTGCAATACCTTATCTGCAGTTCTATCTCTGGCATGGTGTCCTCCATATGCCTCAGAATTACACGTGCGTAGGGTCTGTTCCTGTTCATGCTCAGGTACACAACGTCTAATAACACCATCTACTTCTTCTATATAAAGGTGTGGGTCATCCCAGAAGTAATGCCTTCAATCATAGAAAAACTTTTTTTTGCTGGTATGTGAAACTGGGTGGTATAAATTTAGCAACAATGTAATTAGCATAATCAGCATACCATGGAGCAGTACGAGAAGCATTTATGATAGCTAATTGTTCATCAAGAAAACTATCATCAATAGGCAGTGGGTCATCAAGAACATTCTCTAACCGAGACAAGTTGTCTGCAACGGGGTTCTCAGCTCCCTTCCTATCAATAATATGCAAATCAAATTCTTGTAGCAAGAGAACCCATCTGATAAGTCTAGGTTTAGCATCTTTCTTTTCCATAAGATATTTAATAGCAGCATGATCAGTGTGAACAGTTACTTTAGAATCAACAATATAAGGTCTGAACTTATCACAAGCAAATACGACTGCTAAAAATTCTTTTTTAGTAGTAGCATAATTTCTCTGGGCATTGTCTAGAGTCTTACTTGCATATTGGATAACATTTAATTTCTTATCAACTCTTTGTCCTAGAACAGCCCCTACAGCATAATCACTAGCATCACACATAATTTCAAAGGGTAAATTCCAATTAGGTGGTTGAAAAATAGGTGCAGAAATCAAGGCTTTCTTAAGTATTTCAAATGCTTCTACACAATCATCATCAAAGAAAAATGGAACATCTTTTTGTAAGAGATTAGTCAGAGGCCTAGAAATTTTAGAGAAGTCCTTAATGAACCTCCTATAAAAACCGGCATGACCAAGGAAACTTCTTATACCTTTAATGTCCTTAGGACACGGCATCTTTTCAATAGCATCAACTTTAGCTTTATCAACTTCAATACCTCTTTCAGAAATTTTATGCCCCAAGACAATACCTTCATTAACCATAAAGTGGCACTTCTCCCAATTCAAGACAAGATTAGTTTCTTCACATCTCTGCAAAACTCGATCAAGGTTGCTTAAGCAATCATCAAAAGAAGTTCCATATACGGAGAAATCATCCATGAAAACCTCAACAATCTTTTCACAGAAGTTAAAGAATATAGCAGTCATACATCTTTCAAAGGTAGCAGGTGCATTGCATGAACCAAAAGACATACGTCTATAAGCAAAGGTACCGAAAGGGCAAGTAAAAGTTGTCTTTTCTTGATCCTCTTTTGACACAGGTATTTGAGAGAAACCAGAATAACCATCTAGAAAGCAAAAATGTGTATGTTTGGATAATCTTTCTAGCATTTGATCAATAAAAGGTAAAAGGGTAATGATCCTTTTTAGTAGTTTTATTTAGTTTGCGGAAATCAATTACCATTCTATAACCTTTAACAATTCTTTGTGGGATCAATTCATCTTTATCATTAGGAACAACAATAATACATCCCTTCTTAGGGACACAATGGACATGACTTACCCACTGACTATCAGCAATGGGACAAATTATACCTCCCTCCAGAAGCTTTAGTATTTCTTTTCTTACCACTTCTTTCATCTTAGGATTTAACCGTCGTTGGTGATCAACAACCGGTTTCGCGTCTTTCTCCAATTTTATTTTGTGTTGGCATAAAGTGGGACTAATGCCTTTCAGATCATCAAGAGTATATCCAATAGCAGCATGGTGCTTCTTCAGAGTTTTCAATAATTTCTTTTCTTCATGCTCTGAAAGGTTAGCACTAATAATAACAGGGTATATCTCTTTCTCATCAAGATACGCATATTTAAGAGTATCAGGTAAAGGTTTAAGCTCGAACACGGGATCACCCTTGGGTGGAGGGGGGTCCCCTAGGATTTCAAAACGCAAGTTATGTTTCAAAATAGGTCCCTATTTAAAGAATACTTCATCTCTTTCCCTTCTTTCATTCATAAACATATCAGTTTCATGGTCTAGCAAATATTGTTCTAAAGGATCATTAGGAGGCACGTCAATAGAAGCAAGACCAATAATTTCATCTTCACCAGGAAATTATTTATCATGGGGTTGTCTACTAAATTTAGCAAAATTAAACTCATGAGACATATCCCCCAAACCAATTCTAACAACATCGTTTTTGCAATCTATCCTAGCATTAACAGTATTAAAGAAGGGTCTACCAAATATAATGGGACAAAAGTTATCTTGTGGGGAACCAAGAACAAGAAAATCAGCAGGATATTTGACTTTCCCACACAAGACTTCAACATCTCTAACAATCCCAACTGCTGAAATAGTGTCTCTATTGGCAAGCTTAATCGTGACATCAATTTTCTCTATCTCAGCAGGTGCAATATCATGCATAATTTCTTTATATAAGGAATGAGGTATTGCACTTGCACTAGCACCCATATCACATAAGCCATGATAGCAATGATCTCCTATTTTAACAGAAATAATAAGCATGCCTACAACAGGTCTATGTTTATTTTTAGTATCGGGTCTAGCAATTCTAGCAGCTTCATCACAAAAGTAAATAACATGCCCATCAATATTATTGGCCAAGAGATCTTTAACCATAGCAACACTAGGTTCAACTTTAATTTTCTCAGAGGGTGTAGGTGTTTTAGTATTACTCTTACGAACCACAGTTGAAGCTTTAGCATGATCCTTTATTCTAACAGGCAAAGGTGGTTTCTCAATATAAGCGGTAGGAACAACAGAATCATTATAAGTGATAGTCTTTTCTTCAACTTTAATAGGCGCGACTACTTTAACTTCAACGGGAGGATTATATTTAAACCACTTCTCCTTAGGGAGATCAACATGAGTAGCAAAGGATTCACAGAAACAGGCTACTATCTCAGAGTCAAGTCCATATTTAGTGCTAAATTCACGGAAAGCATCGGTATCCATAAAAGATTTAACACAATCAAACTTAGGTATTATACTTGACTCCTTACCTTCGTCGAGATCCCAATCTTCAGAATTATGTTTAATTCTTTCCAATAAATACCATTTGAATTCAATAGTCTTCATCATAAAAGAGCCAGTACAAGAAGTGTCGAGCATGGAGCGATTATTGAGAGAAAGCCGAGCATAAAAATATTGAATAATAATTTCTCTTGAGAGCTCATGATTGGGGCATGAATGTAACATTGACTTAAGCCTCCCCCAAGCTTGAGTGATGCTTTCTCCTTCGCGAGGCCAAAAATTATATATATATAATTATGATCACGATGAACAAGATGCATAGGATAAAACTTCTGATGAAATTCCAATTTCAATCGGTTGTAGTTCCATGATCCCATATCATCACATAGCCTAAACCATGTCAATGCCTTTCCCTTCAAAGATAAAGGGAAGACCTTCTTCTTGATAACATCCTCGGGCATACCTGCAAGCTTAAATAATCCACAAACTTCATCCACATAGATTAGGTGCAAATTGGGATGCAATGTTCCATCTCCTGTAAAAGGATTAGCCAGCAGTTTCTCTATCATACCCAAAGGAATTTCAAAGTAAACATTTTCAGTAGGTTCAGTAGGTTGAGGAGAAACTTTGCTCTACTGCTCGGGGTGAAGATACCCCGAACAAGCCCCTCAAAGGATTATGTTCCACAGTAACAAGTGACAGTAAATTTCAGCACACTATATAAAATTTTCCTTACCAGATTCCACCTACCAAAGGCGCTTCATTCCCCTGCAATGGCGCCAGAAAAGAGTCTTGATGACCCACAAGTATAGGAGATCTATCGTAGTCCTTCCGATAAGTAAGAGTGTCAAACCCAACGAGGAGCAGAAGGAAATGATAAGCAGTTTTCAGTAAGGTATTCTCTGCAAGCACTAAAATTATCGGTAACAGATAGTTTTGTGATAAGGTAATTTGTAACGGGTAACAAGTAATGAAAGTAAATAAGGTGCAGCAAGATGGCCCAATCCTTTTTGTAGCAAAGTACAAGCCTAGACAAACTCTTATATAAAGGAAAACACCCCCGAGGACACATGGGAATTATCGTCAAGCTAGTTTTCATCACGTTCATATGATTCACGTTCGGTACTTTGATAATTTGATATGTGGGTGGACCGGTGCTTGGGTACTGCCCTTCCTTGGACAATCATCCCACTTATGATTAACCCCTCTTGCAAGCATCCGCAACTACAAAAGAAGTATTAAGGTAAATCTAAGCATAGCATGAAACATATGGATCCAAATCAGCCCCTTACGAAGCAACGTATAAACTAGGGTTTAAGCTTCTGTCACTCTAGCAACCCATCATCTACTTATTACTTCCAAATGCCTTCCTATAGGCCAAAACAATGGTGAAGTGTCATGTAGTCGACATTCACATGGCACCCCTAGAGGAGAGACAACATACATCTCATCAAAATATCGAACGAATACCAAATTCACATGACTACTTACAACAAGACTTCTCCCATGTCCTCAGGAACAAACGTAACTACTCACAAATCATATTCATGTTCATAATCAGAGGGGTATTAATATGCATAAAGGATCTGAACATATGATCTTCCACCGAATAAACCAACTAGCATCAACTATAAAGAGTAATCAACACTACTAGCAACCCACAGGTACCAATCTGAGGTTTTGGGACAAAGATTGGATACAAGAGATGTACTAGGGTTTGAGATGAGATGGTGTTGGTGAATATGTTGATGGAGATTGACCCCCTCCCGATGAGAGGATCGATGATGATGACGGTGGTGATGATTTCCTCCTCCCGGAGGGAAGTTTCCCCGGCAGAACAACTCTGCCGAAGCCCTAGATTGGTTCCGCCTCGTGGCGGCGGAGTTTTGTCCCATGAGCTAGCTTATGATTTTTTCCAGGGCAAAAGACCTCATATAGCAGAAGATGGCCACCGGAAGCCTAACAGGGGGCCCAAGAGGCAGGGGCGCGCCCAGGTGGTAGGACGCACCCCCATCCTTGTGGATGGTGGGTGGCCCCCCTCTGGTACTTCCTTCGCCCAATGTTTTTTATATATTCTGAAACGTGCTCCCGTGAAGTTTCAGGACTTTTGGAGTTGTGCAGAATAGGTCTCTAATATTTGCTCCTTTTCCAGCCCAGAATTCCAGCTGCCGGCATTCCCCCTCTTCATGTAAACCTTGTAAAATAAGAGGGAATATGAATAAGTATTGTGACATAATGTGTAGTAATAGCCCATAAAGCAATAAATATTGATATAAAAGCATGATGCAAAATGGACGTATCACATACCGATGACAAAGGGAACAACGTATATCGTTATGCAGTTTGACCGATAAAGATCTTCGTAGAATATGTGGGAGCCAATATGAACATCCAGGTTCCGCTATTGGTTTGTAACATCCCAAAATTCTAAATTTTGGAATCTTATATTAAAAAGGTAGATTTGATTGATTGTTTGATTGGTTGACTGAAAGTGAGTGAATTCGAACTTTTCGAAAGTTAAATGAGAGGGAATAAAAGGACTTTCCCAAACTTTCATTTTTGCATTTATGATCTCCGTGAATTCAAATTCTTTTCACCACAAAACCCTGGAGAGAAGATGACATGACTTCTTCCATTTATTTAAATGAAAAGGGTTTGGAAAAGATTTGAATTTCATTCAGAAATATTTCCAATTCATAAACTTCATGCAACTCGATGATTTTCACGAGAGAAGATAATATGACTTCTTCAAAATATATGAAATATGGGTTGGAAGTTTTAAAAGAATTAAATTCAAAGCCCTTTTGAAATTATTTTCAATTTGAAGTTATTCGAGTTTTATTCAAATTATTTTTCTCCCAAATAAAATATATGGAAAATAGGGTAACATGATTCCCTACAACAGAAAATTGGAGAGAAATAAATTTGATTTCATTTTGGTATTTTTAAAATGATTTTTGTGGGATCTTATTAGAGCAGGAGCACTGTTGGAATTATTAGAATTTGCGAGTATTTTATTTAATGCTAGAAAATGTTCATGTCGTAGAAAATCTTTTTCTGAAAATTTTGATATATAATATTCCTATATAAAATTTTTATTTTATTTTTGTTATTCGGTTTTCCCTTCTATTTCTATTTAAAAAAACTGTCCGTGCGATCCATATTTATTTATCGCCTAAATGCGCAATATAGTAGTTTCTGGCGCCCCATTGTTTTTCTCTCTTAGTAGGCCAGGCCCAGCCAGCCTTTTTTTTTCTTTTTTTTCTCTTAGGCCGAATCTTGTAAAAAAAACTGCACCGCAGCGTGCGCGAGGCCGGCCGAAGGCCTTTAGGCCCATCCGCCTCTTTTTTTCTCTGTTTTGTATATTTTCGTCTACGTTTAGTCCCCACATTGCCTAGCCTTTGACGCCTAACCCTCTTTTCCACTAATAAATATAGACCCATAGAGCCTCCAAAAATCATCCGATTCGGCTTAAATCAATATTTTGGTTTGACTAGATTCATTTAAGAAAAATATATTTCTCCTCTCCGGCGCGACTTCTGAAAATTTTCTCTTCTCTCCAAAGTCATCTTTTCTCTGCCTTATAAAGGTATCTTTCTTTGTTTTTTTCTTCTTATACCTCCGTAGTTTATTATTTTTAGATTAATATGATAAAATAACTAGATTATCAATTAGTCTACATATTTATACATTAGACCCTAACCCGTAGCTATTTTTTCTTCCGTAAAACAGCTTGGCCCTGATTTTTTTAAATAGCCATAACTTTTTACTCGTTTGTCCAAATCCAACGAAACCAACGCCCACTTCTTCGTTATGATCTCCTCTATCCATTAATCCAACTCAAACATGTTTTTGAAAAGTTTAAAATTTAAATTAGATCAGATTTGAATTCAAACTTCGTTTGATCATAACTTGAGTTTCGTAGCTCCGTTTGAGTTGATTCCTTTTGCAAATCGAAGCTCTTGACCTAAACTTTCTGATAAGGCCAAATTCATATAATTTTGGTACTGTTAGAAATTGTTTTATGTTGCAAGAGTTATTTGCTTGGTTTTGATGTTTTCCGAATTGTCTTCTTCGATCTTTCTGATACTTTGAGTGATTGCTTATGTGTGGTTACTATTGCTTGCTTACGATAGATTGACCGGAGTGTGACGAGTAGAACTATCAAGAGTTTTGAGTGCGAATCATCTTCATCAATATTGCAGGCAAGTTCGCACTTTGATCATATCCCCTTTCATACCCAGTTTTTATGCATTAGTTTCACCCTCAAACATTGCATGAGTAGGATTGATAACATGTGGGTATTGGGAAGTAGTTGATGAGGTAGGAACCTATTGCCCTGCATTCAAACCTTGGGAGTTACTATTACGTTATGCTTATAGTGCCATGCTATGCTCATAGACATGGATTGGGTTTTGAGAGTATTCATGACAGATGTGAGTTTGTTATTAATAGTTTACTTAAGGTGGCAACTTAAACACACATCTGGGTGGATTGAGGTACCTGGGTATTCCAGGATTGCCTGTCTAGGCACCTGGGTCGACCAGGATTGCCTGTTTTTTTATGGACCGCCACCTAGGCTCAAAGGGATCATGAGATTTTTCATAGTAAAAACTTCCGTGTGCAGCCACAAGCTATTATGGGCTCTAGCATAGTTGATTAAGACGTGCGGACTCTTACAGGGTAGACTAGCAGATGTAGGGAAAAGTGGGTGTAACGGTCTATCCATCGTAAGGTGCTAGCGCTTCTAAAAGACTATGCCTCGGTCATCCGTCTTCTCAAACACCATGTAGTGCGAGAAACCAAACGGAGGCAATCGAGTCTTGTGGGGAAAAGTGCGCAAACCTCTGCAGAGTGTATAAACTAATCATGATTAGCCGTGTCCCGGTTATGGACATCTTGAGTATCTAGTACCTGATTATCATGTGAATCTCATCATGTTACTTTAAATTAATTTTGTTGGGTTTAATGATGTTACTTAATTGGGATTGAGAATGCTGTCAACCATTCTCAATGTTCAACAACCACCATGATAGTTAAATAAAACTTATTCCTTTGTAGTAGGGAAAAATTGGCTTTTCGCAAAAACATATAACCATAGAGCTTTTCCACCAGCCATATATGCATGTAGTAACAGCCATTGTTCATCATTCTCTATGGTGTGAATTTGCCAGTACATTCAATGTACTGACCCTCTGTGGCCGCAACGTCTCATGTTGCAGGATATCTTACGACGAGTAAGTGATACGTTAGGGTTACGATTTCTACACTCAACTTTGCCGTTGGTGTTGATGGGAATCCACAACCTTGTTACTTCCGCTATTTGGATTGAGGTAATAGTATTTATGTTACTTATACATGTGATTTACCTCTGTTATAAATCCTCGAGTAATGTGTGTGTCAGCATACCGATCCAGGGATGACACTTAAGCACAGAGACTTGATCCATTCGGGTCGGGTCGCTACAAGATGGTATCAGAGCACGTGTTGACTGTAGGACGTGACCCCTAGAAACTGGCAAGCCCATAGGAAATATTTTCTCTACAACTTTCTTTTCAAAAGGATCTTTTACCTCTCTTCTCTTCTGAGCTTATTCAAATATTCCCTTTTAGTTAGACCATACCCCTTTCCCCTTTTGACCAGACGAGGATTTGACTGATGAGACCACTCTAAGAAGTACAAGATATTGGACAACTAAGACCGCTTCGGAATGAAGAGGGTTTTATTGTGCATCTGAATAATGGAAACTACAACACTTGAAGACTCCGAAGACTAGGCGAATTTGAAGGCTCTGAAGAATCCCTAGATTTGTATGACCTAGGAAGGCTACCCTTATGGAACTTGACAGATTATGGAAGTTGTCAATGCCCGAGATCAAGGTGTGTTGGAGAAAGACCGGACCATGGAGCATAGGACTCAAGGTTTTATCAAGAAACCCTAAGGCAGGAGATATCAACTGTGGAGAGATAGCTCATGGAAATGACAAGAGCAGAAACACGGTTATCCGTGATGTCATCACCCGCTAATGCTATTGTCACCGTGCTGAGTTAAGGATGCATGTCTTTAGAATAGATTTGATGGAAGAAGGCTGATGGAGCACCTATCATAAGATGAAGTTTTAGCCCTAGCCGATGTATCACCAGGATCTGGAGTAGTACATCAAGAAGTTTAAAATGGAGCTCCAGGAAGTCGTATTAGACAAGGAAGTATTTCATGAGGAACTCAGGGCCCTGGAGATGAGAGTAGCCAAGCTGGAGGAGCTACAACCTTGAGATACCGGAGATTTGTCAGGAACTGAAGGACATTAGGACCATGGCTCATGCCAAGGATGTTGAAACCCAGAAGTTTGGAACGCAACTCCAGAATATTAAAGGACGTCATGAGAGACTTCACGTCAATAGAGATGATCTGGCAAAAGAACTGGAAAAGGACAAGCATGATTGGAAGAAGCCATTGGAGGCATGAAACAAGACTTGATGGGTTTGATGTCTTTGAAGATTTATTAACCTTTAGAAGACCAAACCCCTGTTATATACCTACGTTAGATGCGACGTTTGTGAGCTGTCATTTGTTTGATATTTTTCTGACAGCCACAGATGAAATCTGTCTTTTCAAAACCATTGTTTGTATTGTGTGTATCCCTCTCTATCTCTCTTATATCACCCCAAAACCCTTGGACCCAATAGAGGATGAATGGAGATGAGCTTGTATTTTCTGGACCGATGAGTCAATTGGACACGGACCGATGGATTCAGAACATGGAAGATCACATGGAGAATAACCCTATAGTTGGACATGATATGACCCAGCATGCTCTTTAGTGCTTTGAAAGAGGTGCTACTACTTGGTGGAGGATGTACCAAACCATCAATGGATGGCAAGGAGTAACCACTTGGAAAGAATTTAAGTTGACTCTGCCAAAGTCTCGGCTTGTGTCCCAGAAGTTGAAGCCTTATGGAAAGGATATGAAGAAACCTTGTGCCTGCAAGATTTGTGGAGAAATAGGACACACCCATAAAGAACACAAGGATGAATGCCCTAATTGTGAAGGAAGTCACCCAGTTGAAGAATGTCCAACTAGGCAGATTACTTGTTTCTTGTGTGAAGGGACTACCCACTATCCTGCTCAGTGTCACATTTACCCCATGGTACAATGAACCATCCAACAGAAGAAAGAAGTAATGAAAGGAGCCCTCATGGAAATTTTAGAAGAAACTTTGATGAAGGAAAAGGTGGGGGACACACCCAAAGAAGAACCAATTAAACCCTGCACCAAGTCATGCTATTCATGTGGAGAAGAAGGACACATCTCCCAAAATTGTTTGAATGGGGATCTAGTAGAATTCCCGACAGAGGAAGTAGAATATGACCACAAGAAATAGAAGCCATGATTGGCATGGAAAGGTCCAGGAAGAGAAGCAGATTGGATTCCTGGAAGGACCTAAGTCATATCACCTGTTACAGGTGCAAGGAGTCAGGGCACTACCTCAACAATTGCCCAAAAAGGAAACCTCGATACTTGTCAGAAGTAATATGTTTTAGTTGTAATGGAGCAGGGCACTTTGCCAGAGAATGCCCCAAGGAGAAGGAAACTTGTGCTAGATAGTTGAGTTTGCAGAGTAGTAGAAGTGAGAACATTTTATTTTATATTAAGGTGTTGAGTTGAGACATGTAATGGAAAAGCGAGAGATTGTAATCACTTGAGAATGAATAAAGTTAGCATCGTTGGTACTGATATGGATCTTATGAGTTGTTACTCTATGAAGAAGAATTTTGGCCATTCTGAGGATATGAGAAATATGGTCTATGGAAGATTTGTGCATTTTAAGGGTGGTAGTACCCTATAAGAACCGTTGACCCCTGGAAAAGATAAGGATACTCCAGTGAGTGGATTTCGGATAAAATGAATACGAGTTTTGTCTCGATATGTGTGATACCCCAAGAGTGTGTGGGATGAAGTTGGAGACCGTCAGTTGTTTGGACCAAATGTGATCAAGGAGTCAGAAGACAATGTTAAGTTGATTCGAGATAGACTGAAGGTAGCTCAGTCCAGGCAGAAGAGTTATGTAGACTCAAAAACTCAAGGAGGTAGTCTATGAAATTCGAGACAGAGCATGTCTTCGTGTGTCCCCTCTGCGAGGAGTTAAATGATTTGGAGTTAAGGAAAGTTAGCCCCGAGATTTGCAGGACCATACCGAGTTTTGGAGCATATGGGAGAAGTGGCCAACAAGTTGGAGTCACCCGAAGGACTGTCAGGATTTCATGATGTGTTTCACGTTTCCCAGTTGAAGAAGTGCCATGAAGAGATGGCCAATATTCCCCTGTAAGGACGCTTGACCCTAGAAAGGATAATGATGTTCCATGAAGTGGAGTATGGACTCCATAAGTATAAGTTTATATCTCGGTATGTGGGATAACCCACGAGGATGAAGAGATGAATTACTATTGGATATAAAGGAGGTATGATGTTGGTATTATGGAATGATTATAACTCCATGATGAGTTTGAGTAATCACGTCTTAGTCTTGTACAAATAGAAGGAAGGAAGACAGTACAATTGGATGGATTTAAGAATACTAGGAAGTTGGAAGTTGGAATAATGATCAGTTGCCCGATGATAAGTTCAAAGGACTACAAGTGATGAGATGGGCCATAACCCACAGGCCCCAGGACCTGCCAAGAAGCAAGCACATTCTTGCTGAAGGAAAAACCCTGAAAGAAGTTACGATTTTATCGACAGACGATCTTATAGGAGTTACGCAAAACCTGAGAGTTGTGAAGGAACGATAGATGGTTGTTTGGCTTGCAGAATCTATGGATTTATCCGAACTTGGTTCGTCGACAAGAGAAATTCTGCAATGCTTGTGAGGATGACCGAGTGTTAGAATGCGAGATTCACTAAAGCATATACAGGGTAATGATTTGGGTGCGGGATGGACTGATCAGCATACCAACTTACTCTTATTATTCGCCTTGCTATATGGGATGGTAAATCTGAGTGACTTACCTATAGTAGAGAGACGACGATCAAAATCCTGTTTAAACCTTAGAATGGTATAGCAATTTTCCCTTGTATAAGGCAGCTTTTGCCAACCGTAGGTTATACGATGAGGATCAACCCAGACCCATTTCCTACAGGACAAACCATAAATTGTTGACCACCATGAGATATCAATTAGTTGTTTAGTACTGGCGCCAGACCCGTCAGGTAAGAAGACCCAGTCTCAGAATAACCTTACCAAGATGAAAGGACAAAAGAATTGAGGAAAAGGTTATGCCGTTACCGGAAGAGCCCAGAGAAAGGAATTATACTGAAGATCTGAGAAGACCGGCCCTATCAAGAATAAGGATGGAGTATATGAGTATTGATGGGACCGTAACAATCTTTCTAAGGGTGGTAGCACCCGAGACCCCGGAGACGATCGATGGATTTTGAGAAGACCCCGAACCTAACCTATTTCTTTCTAGCCTCTCCAAATCTCGAGGACGAGATTCCTTTTAAGGGTGGTAGATTTGTAACATCCCAAAATTCTAAATTTTGGAATGTTATATTAAATAGATAGATTTGATTGATTGTTTGATTTGTTGACTGAAAGTGAGTGAATTCGAACTTTTTGAAAGTTAAATGAGAGGGAATAAAAGGACTTTCCCAAACTTTCATTTTTGCATTTATGATCTCCGTGAATTCAAATTCTTTTCACCACAAAACCCTGGAGAGAAGATGACATGACTTCTTCCATTTATTTAAATGAAAAGGGTTTTGAAAAGATTTGAATTTCATTCGGAAATATTTCCAATTCATAAACTTCATGCAACTCGATGATTTTCACGAGAGAAGATAATATGACTTCTTTAAAATATATGAAATATGGGTTGGAAGTTTTAAAAGAATTAAATTCAAAGTCCTTTTGAAATTATTTTCAATTTGAAGTTATTCGAGTTTTATTCAAATTATTTTTCTCCAAAAATAAAATATATGGAAAATAGGGTAACATGATTCCCTACAACAGAAAATTGGAGAGAAATAAATTTGATTTCATTTTGGTATTTTTAAAATGATTTTTGTTGGATCTTATTAGAGCAGGAGCACTGTTGGAATTATTAGAATTTGTGTGTATTTTACTTAATGCTAGAAAAATGTTCATGTCATAGAAAATCTTTTTCTGAAAATTGTTATACATAAAATGCCTATATAAAATTTATATTTTATTTTTGTTATTCAGTTTTCCCTTCTGTTTCTATTTAAAAAAACTGTACGTGCGACCCATATTTA
Source organism: Triticum dicoccoides (assembly GCF_002162155.2). Classification (NCBI taxonomy): domain Eukaryota; kingdom Viridiplantae; phylum Streptophyta; class Magnoliopsida; order Poales; family Poaceae; genus Triticum; species Triticum dicoccoides. Next base: position 557,970,225 of record NC_041384.1, on the reverse strand, counting down.
TTTATCGCCTACATGCGCAATATAGTAGCTTTTGGCGCCCCATTGTTTTTTCTCTCTTAATAGGCCAGGCCCTGCCAGCCTTTTTTTTTCTTTTTTTTTCTCTTAGGCCGAATCTTGTAAAAAAAAACTGCACCGCAGCGTGCGCGCGGCTGGCCGAAGGCCTTTAGGCCCATCCGCCTCTTTTTTTTCTCTGTTTCGTATATTTTCGTCTATGTTTAGTCCCACATTGCCTAGCCTTTGACCCCTAATCCTCTTTTTCACCAATAAATATAGACCCATAGAGCCTCTAAAAATTATCCGATTCGGGTTAAATCAATATTTTGGTTTGACTAGATTCATTTAAGAAAAATATATTTCTCCTCTCCGGTGCGACTTTTGGAAATTTTCTCTTCTCTCCAAAGTCATATTTTCTCTGCCTTATAAAGGTATCTTTCTTTGTTTTTTTTCTTCTCATACCTCCATAGTTTATTATTTTTAGACTAATACGATAAAATAATTAGATTATCAATTAGTCTACGTATTTATACATTAGACCCTAGCCCGTAGCTATTTTTTCTTTCGTAAAACAGCTTGGCCCTGATTTTTTAAATAGCCATAACTTTTTACTCGTTTGTCCAAATCCAACAAAACCAACACCCACTTCTTCGTTATGATCTCCTCTATCCATTAATCCAACTCAAACATGTTTTTGAAAAGTTTAAAATTTAAATTAGATCAGATTTGAATTCAAACTTTGTTTGATCATAACTTGAGTTTCGTAGCTCCGTTTGAGTTGATTCCTTTTGCAAATCGAAGCTCTTGACCTAAACTTTCTGATAAGGCCAAATTCATATAATTTTGGTACTGTTAGAAATTGTTTTATGTTGCAAGAGTTATTTGCTTGGTTTTGATGTTTTCCGAATTGTCTTCTTCGATCTTTCTGATACTTTGAGTGATTGCTTATGTGTGGTTACTATTGCTTGCTTACGATAGATTGACCGGAGTGTGACGAGTAGAACTATCAAGAGTTTTGAGTGCGAATCATCTTCATCAATATTGCAGGCAAGTTCGCACTTTGATCATATCCCCTTTCATACCCAGTTTTTATGCATTAGTTTCACCCTCAAACATTGCATGAGTAGGATTGATAACATGTGGGTATTGGGAAGTAGTTGATGAGGTAGGAACCTATTGCCCTGCATTCAAACCTTGGGAGTTACTATTACGTTATGCTTATAGTGCCATGCTATGCTCGTAGACGTGGAATGGGTTTTGAGAGTATTCATGACAGATGTGAGTTTGTTAATTAATAGTTTACTTAAGGTGGGAACTTAAACACACATCTGGGTGGATTGAGGTACCTGGGTATTCCAGGATTGCCTGTCTAGGCACTTGGGTCAACCAGGATTGCCTATTTTTTTTATGGACCGCCACCCAGGCTCAAAGGGATCATGAGATTTTTCATAGTAGAAACTTCCGTGTGCAGCCACAAGCTATTATGGGCTCTAGCATAGTTGATTAAGACGTGCGAACTCTTACAGGGTAGACTAGCAGATGTAGGGGAAAGTAGGTGTAACGGTCTATCCATCGTAAGGTGCTAGCGCTTCTGAAAGACTATGTCTCGGTCATCCGTCTTCTCAAACACCATGTAGTGCGAGAAACCAAATGGAGGCGATCGAGTCTTGTGGGGAAAAGTGCGCAAACCTCTGCAGAGTGTATAAACTAATCATGATTAGCCGTGTCCCCGTTTATGGACATCTTGAGTATCTAGTACCTGGATTATCATGTGAATCTCATCATGTTACTTTAAATTAGTTTTGTTGGGTTTAATGATGTTACTTAATTGGGATTGAAATGCTGTCAACCATTCTCAATGTTCAACAACCACCATGATAGTTAAATAAAACTTATTCCTTTGTAGTAGGGAAAAATTGGCTTTTCGCAAAAACATATAACCATAGAGCTTTTCCACCAGCCATATATGCATGTAGTGATAGCCATTGTTCATCATTCTCTATGGTGTGAATTTGCCAGTACATTCAATGTACTGACCCTCTGTGGCCGCAACGTCTCATGTTGCAGGATATCTTACGATGAGTAAGTGATACGTTAGGGTTACGATTTCTACACTCAACTTTGCCGTTGGTGTTGATGGGAATCCACAACCTTGTTACTTCCGCTATTTGGATTGAGGTAATAGTATTTACGTTACTTATACATGTGATTTACCTCTGTTATAAATCCTCGAGTACTATGTGTGTCAGCATACCGATCCAGGGATGACAATTAAGCACAGAGACTTGATCCATTCGGGTTAGGTCACTACAAGGTTATTGACCGGAGATGTGTCTCGGTCATGTCTACATAGTTCTCGAATCCGTAGGGTCCGCACGCTTAACGTTCGGTGACGATCGGTATTATGAGTTTATGTGTTTTGATGAACCGAAGATTGTTCGGAGTCCTTGATGTGATCACGGGCATGACGAGAAGTCTCAAAATGGTTGAGACATAAAGATCGATATATTGGAAGCCTATATTTGGACATCGGAACGGTTCCGAGTGAGTTCGGGCATATACCGGAGTACCGGGGGTTACCGGAACCCCCCGGGGAGTATATGGGCCCTAATGGGCTGTAGTGGAGAGAGAGAGAGGCAGCTAGGGCAGGCCGCGCGCCCCCTCCCCCTTTGGTCCGAATTGGACTAGGAAGGGGGGCGGCGCCCCCTTTCCTTCCTCCCTCTCCCCCCTTCCTTCTCTCCTAGTCCAACTATGGAAGGGGGAATCATATTCCCGAAGGGAGTAGGACTCCTCCAGGGCGCGCCAAAGAGGGACGGCCCTCCCCCCTCCTCCACTCCTTTATATATAGGGAGGGGGCACCCCATAGACACAAGTTGATCATTGATCCCTTAGCCATGTGCGGTGCCCCCCTCCACCATAATCCACCTCGGGCATATCATCGTAGTGCTTAGGCGAAGCCCTGCAACGGTAGTATCATCATCACCGTCATCATTCCGTCGTGCTGACGAAGCTCTCCCTCGACACTCAGCTAGATCGAGAGTTTGTGGGACGTCACCAAGCCAAACGTGTCCAGATTGCGGAGGTGTCGTACTTTCGATACTAGGATCGGTCGATCATGAAGACGTACGACTACATCAACCGTGTTGTCATAATGCTTCCACTTACAGTCTACGAGGGTACGTGGACAACACTCTCCCCTCTCGTTGCTATGCATCACCATGATCTTGCGTGTGCGTAGGATTTTTTTTGAAATTACTACGTTCCCCAACAGTGGCAACCGAGCTAGGTTTATGCATAGATGTTATATGCACGAGTAGAACACAAAGGAGTTGTGGGCGTGGGTATATACATATTGCTTTCCGTCACTAGTTGATTCTTGATTCGGCGGTATTGTTGGATGAAGCGGCCCAGACCGGCATTACGCGTACGCTTACGCGAGACTGGTTCTACCGACGTGCTTCGCACACAGGTGGCTGGTGGGTGTCAGTTTCTCCAACTTTAGTTGAATCGGATTCAATGAACAAGGTTCTTTCTGAATATCAAAAAGCAATCACTATACCGCGTTGTGGTTTTTGATGCGTAGGTAAGAAGGTAAGAATGGTCCTTGCTCAGCCCGTAGCAACCACGTAAAACTTGCAACAACAAAGTAGAGGACGTCTAACTTGTTTTTGCAGGTCATGTTGTGATGTGATATGGTCAAGACATGATGCTAAATTTTATTATATGAGATGATCATGTTTTGTAACATAGTTATCGGCAACTGACATGAGCCATATGGTTGTCGCTTTATTGTATGAAATGCAATCACCATGTAATTGCTTTACTTTATCACTAAGCGGCAGCGATAGTCATAGAAGCAATAGTTGGCGAGACGAGAACGATGCTTAGATGGAGATCAAGGTGTCAAGCCGGTGACAATGGTGATCATGATGGTGCTTTGGAGATGGAGATCAAAGGCACAAGATGATGACGGCCATATCATATCACTTATATTGATTGCATGTGATGTTTATCCTTTATGCATCTTATTTTGCTTAGTTCGATGGTAGCATTATAAAATGATCTCTCACTAAATTTCATGGTATAAGTGTTCTCCCTGAGTATGCACCGTTGCTACAGTTCGTCGTGCCGAGAGACCACGTGATGATCAGGTGTGATAAGCTCTACCTTCACATACAACGGGTGCAAGCCAGTTTTGCACACGCAGAATACTCGAGTTAAACTTGACGAGCCTAGCATATGCAGATATGTCCTCGGAACACTGAGATCGAAAGGTCGAGCGTGAATCATATAGTAGATATGATCAACATAGTGATGTTCACCATTAAAAACTACTCCATCTCACGTGATGATCGGACATGGTTTACTTGATATGGATCATGTGATCACTTAGATGATTAGAGAGATGTCTATCTAAGTGGGAGTTCTTAAGTAATTTGATTAATTGAACTTTAATTTGTCATGAACTTAGTACCTGATAGTATTTTGCATGTCTATGTTGTTGTAGATAGATGGCCTGTGCTGTTGTTTCGTTGAATTTTAATGTGTTCCTAGAGAAAGCTAAGTTGAAAGATGATGGTAGCAACTACACGGACTGGGTCCGTAACTTGAGGATTATCCTCATTGCTGCATAGAAGAATTATGTCCTGGAAGCACCGCTAGGTGATAAACCCGCTGCAGGAGCAACGCCAGATGTTGCGAACACCTAGCAGAGCAAAGCTGATGACTACTCGATAATTTAGTGTGCCATGCTGTATGGCTTAGAACCGAGACTTCAACGATGTTTTGAACGTCATGGAGCACATGAGATGTTCCAGGAGTTAAAGTTAATATTTCAAGCAAATGCCCGGATTGAGAGATATGAAGTCTCCAATAAGTTCTACATCTGCAAAATGGAGGAGAATAGTTCTGTCAGTGAACATATACTCAGAATGTCTGGGTACCACAACCACTTGACTCAACTAGGAGTTAATCTTCCTGATGATAGTGTCGTTGACAGAGTTCTTCAATCAGTGCCACCAAGCTACAAGAGCTTCGTGATGAACTATAATATGCAAGGGATGGATAAGACGATTCCCGAGCTCTTCACAATGCTAAAGGCTGCGGAGGTAGAAATCAAGAAGGAGTATCAAGTGTTGATGGTCAACAAGACCACTAGTTTCAAGAAAAAGGGTAAAGGGAAGAAGGGGAACTTCAAGAAGAACAGCAAGCCAGTTGCTGCTCAAGTGAAGAAACCCAAGTCTGGACCTAAGCCCGAGACTGAGTGCTTCTACTGCAAAGGGATTGGTCACTGGAAGCGGAACTGCCCCAAGTATTTGGCGGAGAAGAAGGATGGCAAAGTGAAAGGTATATTTGATATACATGTTAATGATGTGTACCTTACTAATGCTCGCAGTAGCGCCTGGGTATTTGATACTAGTTCTGTTGCTCATATTTGCAAATCGAAACAAGGGCTACGGATTAAGCGAAGATTGGCTAAGGACGAGGTGACGATGCACATGGGAAATGGTTCCAAAGTCGATGTGATCGCCGTCGGCATGCTACCTCTACATCTACCTTTGGGATTAGTTTTAGACCTAAATAATTGTTATTTGGTGCCAGCGTTGAGCATGAACATTATATATGGATCTTGTTTGATGCGAGACGGTTATTCATTTAAATCAGATAATAATGGTTATTCTATTTATATGAGTAATATCTTTTGTGGTCATGCACCCTTGATGAGTGGTCTATTTTACTAAATCTTGATAGTAGTGATACACATGTTCATAGTATTGAAGCCAAAAGATGCAGAGTTGATAATGATAGTGCAACTTATTTGTTGCACTGCCATTTAGGTCATATTGGTGTAAAGCACATGAAGAAACTCCATTCTGATGGACTTATGGAATCACTTGATTATGAATCACTTGGTACTTGCGAACCATGCCTCATGGGTAAGATGACTAAAACTCCGTTCTCCGGAACAATGGAGCAAGCAACAGAGTTATTGGAAATCATACATACTGATGTATGTGGTCCAATGAACATTGAGGCTCGCGGCGGATATCGTTATTTTCTCACCTTCATAGATGATTTGAGCAGATATGGGTATACCTACTTAATGAAACATAAGTCTGAAACATTTGAAAAGTTCAAAGAATTTCAGAGTGCAGTGGAAAATCATCATAACAAGAAAATACAGTTTCTACGATCTGATCATGGAGGAGAATATTTGAGTTATGAGTTTGGTCTTCATTTGAAACAATGCGGAATAGTTTCGCAACTCACGCCACCCGGAACACCACAACGTAATGGTGTGTCCGAACGTCGTAACCGCACTTTACTAGATATGGTGCAATCTATGATGTCTCTTACTGATTTACCGCTATCGTTTTGGGGTTATGCTTTAGAGACGACTGCATTCACGTTAAATAGGGCACCATCTAAATCCGTTGAGACGACACCTTATGAACTGTGGATTGGCAAGAAACCCAAGTTGTCGTTTCTTAAAGTTTGGGGCTGCGATGCTTATGTCAAGAAGCTTCAACCTGATAAGCTCAAACCCAAATCGGAGAAATGTGTCTTCATAGGATACCCAAAGGAGACTGTTGAGTACACCTTCTATCACAGATCCGAAGGCAAGATATTCGTTGCTAAGAATGGATCCTTTCTAGCGAAGGAGTTTTTCTCGAAAGAAGTGAGTGGAAGGAAAGTAGAACTTGATGAGGTAACTGCACCTTCACCCTTATTGGAAAGTAGTTCATCACTGAAATCAGTTCCAGTGATTCCTACACCAGTAAGTGATGAAGCTAATGATGATGATCATGAAACTTCTGATCAAGTTACTACCGAACCTCGTAGGTCAACCAAAGTAAGATCCACACTAGAGTGGTACGGTAATCCTGTTCTGGAACTCATGTTACTTGACCATGACGAACCTACGAACTATGAGGAAGCGACAACGAGCCCAGATTCCACAAAATGGCTTGAGGCCATGAAATCTGAGATGGGATCCATGTATGAGAACAAAGTATGGACTTTGGTTGACTTTCCCGATGATCGGCAGGCCATAGATAATAAATGGATCTTCAAGAAGAAGACTGACGCTGACTGTAATGTTACTGTATACAAAGCTCAACTTGTTGCGAAAGGTTTTTGACAAGTTCAAGGAGTTGACTACGATGAGACTGAAGGAAATATGCCCTAGAGGCAATAATAAAGTTGTAATTTATATTTCCTTATATCATGATAAATGTTTATTATTCATGCTAGAATTGTATTAACCGGAAACTTAGTACATGTGTGAATACATAGACAAATAGAGTGTCCCTAGTATGCCTCTACTTGACTAGCTCGTTAATCAAAGATGGTTAAGTTTCCTAGCCATGGACATGTGTTGTCATTTGATGAACGAGATCACATCATTAGAGAATGATGTGATGGATAAGACCCATCCGTTAGCTTAGCATAATGATCGTTCAGTTTTATTGCTACTGCTTTCTTCATGACTTATACATGTTCCTCTGACTATGAGATTATGCAACTCCCGAATACTAGAGGAATGCCTTATGTGTTATCAAACGTCACAACGTAACTGGGTGATTATAAAGATGCTCTACAGGTGTCTCCAATGGTGTTTGTTGAGTTGGCACAGATCAAGATTAGGATTTGTCACTCCGTCTATCAGAGAGATATCTCTAGTCCCTCTCGGTAATGCACATCACTATAAGCGTTGCAAGCAATGTGACTAATGAGTTAGTTGCAGGATGATGCATTATGGAACGAGTAAAGAGACTTGCCAGTAACGAGATTGAACTAGGTATTGAGATGCCGACGATCGAATCTCGGGCAAGTAACATACCGATGACAAAGGGAACAACGTATGTTGTTATGCGGTTTGACTGATAAAGATCTTCGTAGAATATGTAGAAACCAATATGAGCATCCACGTTCCGCTATTGGTTACTGACCGGAGATGAGTCTCGGTCATGTCTACATAGTTCTCGAACCCGTAGGGTCCGCACGCTTATCGTTCTGTGACAATTTGTATTATGAGTTATGTGATTTGATGACCGAAGTTTGTTCGAAGTCCCGGATGAGATCGGGGCCATGACGAGGAGTCTCGAAATGGTCGAGACGTAAAGATTGATATATTGGAAGACTATATTCGGACTTCGGAAAGGTTCCGAGTGATTCGGGTATTTTTCAGAGTACCGGAGAGTTACGGGAATTCATATTGGGCCTTAATGGACCATACGGGAAAGGAGAGAAAGGACTCAAGGGTGGTCGTGCCCCTTCCCTATGGACTGGTCCGAATTAGACTAGGAAAGGGGGCGCCCCCTTCCTTCCTTCTCCTTCTCCCTTCCCTTTTTCCTATTCCATGTGGGAGGTGGAATCCTACTAGGACTAGGAGTCCTAGTATGACTCCACACTTTGGGCGCGCCTTATGAGGGACGGCCTCCTCCTCCCTCCATCCTTTATATATGTGGCCAGGGGGCACCCCATAGACACACAAGTTGATCATTGATCCCTTAGCCGTGTGCGGTGCCCCCCTCCACCATAATCCATCTCAGTCATATCATCGTAGTGCTTAGGTGAAGCCCTACGATAGTAGCATCATCATCACCGTCATCACACCGTCGTGCTAACGAAGCTCTCCCTCGACACTCAGCTGGATCGAGAGTTCGTGGGACGTCACCAAGCCGAACTTGTGCAGATCATGGAGGTGCCATACTTTCGGTACTAGGATCGGTCGATCGTGAAGACATACGACTACATCAACCGCGTTGTCATAATGCTTCCGCTTACGGTCTACGAGGGTACGTGGACAACACTCTTCCCCTCTCGTTGCTATGCATCACCATGATCTTGCGTGTGCGTAGGAATGTTTTTGAAATTACTGCGTTCCCCAACAGTGGCATCCGAGCCAGGTCTATGCGTAGATGTTATATGCACGAGTAGAACACAAAGGAGTTGTGGGTGTGGGTATATACATATTGCTTGCCGTCACAAGTTGTTTCTTGATTCGGCGGTATTGTCGGATGAAGCGGCTCAGAGCGACATTACGCGTACGCTTATGCGAGACTGGTTCTACCGACGTGCTTCGCACACAGGTGGCTGGTGGGTGTCAGTTTCTCCAACTTTAGTTGAATCAGATTCAATGAACAGGGTTCTTTCTGAAGATCAAAAAGCAATCACTATACCGTGTTGTGGTTTTTGATGCATAGGTAAGAAGGGTTCTTGCTCAGCCCGTAGCATCCACGTAAAACTTGCAACAACAAAGTAGAGGATGTCTAACTTGTTTTTGCAGGGCATGTTGTGATGTGATATGGTCAAGACGTGATGCTAAATTTTATTGTATGAGATGATCATGTTTTGTAACTAAGTTATCGGCAACTGGCAGAAGCCTTATGGTTGTCTCTTTATTGCATAAGATGCAAGCGACATACAATTGCTTTACTTCATGGCTATGCGATAGCAATAGTTGCAAAAGCAATAGTTGGCGAGACGACCATGTGACGACACGTTGATAGAGATCAAGACGATGGAGATCATGATGGTACTTTGGAGATGGAGATCAAAGGCACAAGATGATGATGGCCATATCATGTCACATATTTTGATTGCATGTGATGTTTATCTTTATGCATCTTATTTTGCTTAGTTCGACGGTAGCATTATAAGATGATCTCTCACTAAATTTCAAGGTACAAGTGTTCTCGCTGAGTATGCACCGTTGCTACAGTTCTTCGTGCTGAGACACCATGTGATTATCGGGTGTGATAAGCTCTACGTTCACATACAACGGGTGCAAGCCAGTTTTGCACAAGCAGAATACTCGGGTTAAACTTGACGAGCCTAGCATATGCAGATATGGCCTCGGAACACTGAGACCAAAAGTTCGAGCGTGAATCATATAGTAGATATGATCCACATAGTGATGTTCACCATTAAAAACTTCTGCATCTCACGTGATGATCGGACATGGTTTAGTTGATATGGATCACGTGATTACTTAGATGATTAGAGGGTTGTCTATCTAAGTGGGAGTTCTTAAGTAATATGATTAATTAAACTTTAATTTATCATGAACTTAATCCTGATAGTAATTGCATATCTATGTTGTATATCAATAGCTTGTGATGTAGCTTCCCGTTTAATTTTGATATGTTCCTAGAGAAAAGGAAGTTGAAAAATGATAGTAGCAATGATGCGGACTTGGTCCATGATCTGAGGATTATCCTCATTGCCGCACAAAAGAATTATGTCCTTGATGCACCGCTAGGTGACAGACCTATTGCAGGAGCAGATGCACACGTTATGAACGTTTGACAAAGCTCGGTATGATGACTACTTAATAGTTTATTGCACCATGCTTTACGGCTTAGAACCGGGACTTCATAAATGTTTTGAATGCCAAGGAACATATAAGATGTTCAAAGAGTTGAAATTGGTATTTCATGCTCATGCCCGTGTCGAGAGGTATGAGACCTCTGACAGTATGTTGCCTACAAGATGGAGGAGAATAGCTCAACCCGTGAGTATGTGCTCAGATTGTCTGGGAACTACAATTCAAGTGGGAGTTAATTTTCCAGATAAGATAGTAATTGATAAATTTCTCTAGTCACTATCACCAAGTTACTAGAACTTATTGATGAACTATAATATGCAAGGGATGACGGAAATGATTCCCGAGCTCTTCATGATGCTGAAATCGACGAAGGTAGAAATCAAGAAAAACATCAAACGTTGATGGTTGACAAAACCACTAGTTTCAAGTAAAAGGGCAAGGAAAAAAGGGAACTTCAAAAAGAATGGCAAGCAAGTTGCCACTCCCATGAAGAAGCCCAAAGATAGACCCAAGCCTGAAACTGAGTGCTTCTACTATAAAGGAAATGGTCACTGGAAGTGGAACTACCTTAGATACTTGGCGGATAAGAAGGACGGCAAAGTGAACAAAGGTATATTTGATATACATGTTATTGATGTGTACTTTACTAGTGTTTATAGCAAACCCCTCGGCATTTGATACTAGTTTAGTAGCTAAGAGTAGTAACTCGAAACGGGAGTTGCAAAATAAACAGAGACTAGTTAAGGGCGAGGTGATGATGTGAGTTGGAAGTGATTCCAAGGTTGATAAGATCACCATCGCACACTCCCTTTACCTTCGGGATTAGTGTTGAACCTAAAATAAATGTTATTTGGTGTTTGCGTAGAGCATAATATGATTGGATCATGTTTATTGCAATACGGTTATTCATTTAAGTCAAGGATAATTGTTATTCTATTTACATGGATAAAACCTTCTGAGGTCATACACCCAAGGTGAATGGTTTATTGAATCTCGATCGTAGTAATACACATATTCATGATATTTAAGCCAAAAGATGCAAAGTTAATAATGATAGTGCAAATTATATGTGGCACTGCCGTTTAGGTCATATTGGTGTAAAGCGCATGAAGATACTCCATGCTGATGGGATTTTGGAATCACTTGATTATGAATCATTTGATGCTTGCGAACCATGCCTCGTGGGCAAGATGACTAAAACTATGTTCTCCGGAACAATGGAGCAAGCAACTAATTTATTGGAAATAATACATACTGATTATGCAATCCGATGAGTGTTGAGGCTCGCGGCTGGTATCATTATTTTCTGATCTTCACAGATGATTTGAGCATATATGGGTATATCTACTTGATGAAACATAAGTCTGAAACATTTGAAAAGTTCAAAGAATTCCAGTGATTCCTACACCAATTAGTGAGGAAGCTAATGATGATGATCATGAAACTTCAGATCAAGTTACCACCGAACCTCGTAGGTCAACTAGAGTACGGTCCGCACCAAAGTGGTGCCGTAATCATGTTCTGGAAGTCATGTTACTAGACCATGACGAACGTACGAACTATGAGGAAGCGATGATGAGCCCATATTCCGCAAAATGGCTTGAGGCCATGAAATCTGAGATGGGATCCATGTATGAGAACAAAGTATGGACTTTGATTGACTTGCCCAATGATCGGTGAGTCATTGAGAATAAATGGATCTTCAAGAGGAAGACGGACGACGATAGTAGTGTTACATTCTACAAAGCTCGAATTGACGCAAAACGTTTTCGACAAGATCAAGGTGTTGACTACAATGAGATTTTCTCACTCATATCGATGCTTAAAAGTCGGTTCGAATCATGTTAGGAGTTGCCGCATTTTATGAGATCTGGAAAATGGATGTCAAAACTGCATTCCTTAATGGATTTCTTAAAGAAGAGTTGTATATGATGCAACCAGAAGGTTTTGTCAATCCTAAAGGTGCTAACAAAGTGAGCAAGCTCCAGCGATCCATTTATGGACTGGTGCAAGCATCTCAGAGTTGGAATATATGCTTTGATAAAGTGATCAAAGCATATGGTTTTATACAGACTTGCGGTGAAGCCTAGATTTACAAGAAAGTGAGTGGGAGCACTACAACATTTCTGATAAGTATATGTGGATGACATATTGTTGATCGGAAATAATGTAGAATTTTCTGGAAAGCATAAAGGAGTGTTTGAAAGGAGTTTTTCAAAGAAAGACCTCGGTGAAGCTACGTACATATTGAGCATCAAGATCTATAGAGATAGATCAAGATGCTTGATATATTTTCAATGAGTACATACCTTGACAAGAACTATACCTGGACTACATCGCCGCCAGGGCAGCGGAGGCGGCGCTCGCCAGGGAGGCTGGCAGCGCTGGCGGCGTGGAGGATGAGGCCGACGCGGCCGCGGAGGAGAGGGAGCTCGCCTAGTGGGCGGAGTCTGCCGGGGGGCAGCGGCACCGGCGATGAGGCTCCCCTCATTGAAGACGCGGGCGATGAGTCATCCAAAGAGGAGGTCGAGGTGAACGACCCCCTGGCCGCGGGGAGGCGGTGCATTTTGCGGAGGGTACCTCTGGCGAGCCGGTCCGGCTCGGCAGGACCATGCAGCGGCAGCCGGCCCAGGGGAAGCTCATTCGCGAGACGAGGGAGATCAAGGCCGCGACAGCGAAGAAGGCGGTGAAGGCCGTGGTGGCGAAGAGGACAACAACTGCTTCCTCCTCATCCAAGCGGCACCGGACCCCGTCCCCTTCTCCTCCTCCTTCGGACAGCACCTTGGAGGCCGAGTTCGACCTTGGGTCCTTTACGAAGGAAATATGCCCTAGAGGCAATAATAAAGTTGTTATTTATATTTCCTTATATCATGATAAATGTTTATTATTCATGCTAGAATTGTATTAATCGAAAACTTAGTACATGTGTGAATACACAAACAAACAGAGTGTCACTAGTTTGCCTCTACTTGACTAGCTCATTGAATCAATGATGGTTATGTTTCCTAACCGTAGACATGAGTTGTCGTTTGATTAACGGGATCACATCATTAAAGAATGGTGTGATTGACTTGACCCATCCGTTAGCTTAGCACGATGATCGTTTAGTTTTTTGCTATTGCTTTCTCCATAACTTATACATGTTCCTATGACTATGAGATCATGCAACTCCCGAATACCTGAGGAACACTTTATGTGCTACCAAACTTCACAACGTAACTAGGAGATTATAAAGGTGTTCTACAGGTGTCTCCGATGGTGTTTGTTGAGTTGGCATAGATCGAGATTAGAATTTGTCACTCCGATTGTCGGAGAGGTATATCTGGGCCCTCTCGGTAATGCACATCAGTATAAGCCTTGCAAGCAATGTGAATAATGAGTTAGTTGCGGGATGATGCATTACAGAATGAGTAAAGAGACTTGCCGGTAACGAGATTGAACTAGGTATTGAGATACCGACGATCGAATCTCGGGCAAGTAACATACCGATGACAAAGGGAACAACGTATGTTGTTATGCGGTTTGACCGATAAAGATCTTCGTAGAATATGTAGGAACCAATATGAGCATCCAGGTTCCTCTATTGCTTATTGACCGGAGATGAGTCTCGGTCATGTCTATATAGTTCTCGAACCCGTAGGGTCCGCACGCTTAACGTTCTATGAGAATTTGTATTATGAGTTATGTGATTTCATGACCGAAGTTTGTTCGGAGTCCCGAATGAGATCGGGGACATGAGGAGGAGTCTTGAAATGGTCGAGACGTAAAGATCGATATATTGGAAGCCTATATTCGGACATCGGAAAGGTTCCGATTGATTCAGGTATTTTTTGGAGTACCGGAGAGTTACGGGAATTCGTATTGGGCCTTAATGGGCCATACGGGAAAGGAGAGAAAGGCCTCAAGGGTGGACGTGCCCCTTCCCCATGGACTGGTCCGAATTGGACTAGGGAAAGGGGGCGCCCCTTCCTTCCTTCTCCTTCTCCCTTCCCTTTTTCCTATTCCATGTGGGAGGTGGAATCCTACTAGGACTAGGGAGTCCTAGTAGGACTCCACACTTTGGGCACGCCCTATGAGGGCCGGCCTCCTCCTCCCTCCATCCTTTATATACGTGGCCAGGGGACACCCCATAGACACAAAAGTTGATCATTGATCTCTTAGCCGTGTGCGGTGCCCCCCTCCACCATAATCCACCTCGGTCATATCGTCGTAGTGCTTGGGAGAAGCCCTGAGCCGGTAGATTCATCATCACCGTCATCATGCCGTCGTGCTGACGAAGCTCTCCCTCGACACTCTGCTGGATCGTGAGTTCATGGGACGTCACCGTGCCGAACGTGTGCAGATCGTGAAGGTGCCGTACTTTCGGTATTAGGATCGATTGGATCGTGAAGATGTATGACTACATTAACCGCGTTGCCATAACACTTCCGCTTACGGTCTATGAGGGTACGTAGACAACACTCTCCCCTCTTGTTGCTATGCATCACCATGATCTTGCGTGTGCGTAGGAATTTTTTTGAAATTACTGCGTTCCCCAATAGTGGTATCAGAGCTAGGTCTATGCGTAGATGTTATATGCACGAGTAGAACACAAAGGAGTTGTGGGCGTGGGTATATACGTATTGCTTGCCGTCACTAGTTGATTCTTGATTCAGCGGTATTGTTGGATGAAGCAGCTCAGAGCGACATTACGTGTACGCTTACGCGAGACTGGTTCTACCGACGTGCTTCGCACACAGGTGCCCAGTGGGTGTCTGTTTCTCCAACTTTAGTTGAATCGGATTCAATGAACAGTGTTCTTTCTGAAGATCGAAAAGCTATCACTATACCGTGTTGTGGTTTTTGATGCGTAGGTAAGAACGGTTCTAGCTCAGCCCGTAGCAGCCACATAAAACTTGCAACAACAAAGTAGAGGACGTCTAACTTGTTTTTGCAGGGCTTGTTGTGACGTGATATGGTCAAGACATGATGAGATATAAGTTGTTGTATGAGATCATCATGTTTTCTTGAAGTTATCGGCAACTGGCATTAGCCTTATGATTGTCTCTTTATTGCATAAGATGCAAGCGCCAAATAATTGCTTTACTTTATCGCTATGCGATAGCAATAGTTGCAAGAGCAATAGTTGGCGAGACGACCATGTGATGACACGTTGATAGATATCAAGATGATGGAGATCATGGTGTCATGCCGGTGACAATAGAGATCATGACGGTACTTTGGAGATGGAGATCAAAGGCGCAAGATGATCATGGCCATATCATGTCACATATTTTGATTGCATGTGATGTTTATCCTTTATGCATCTTATTTTGCTTAGTTCGGCGGTAGCATTATAAGATGAGCTCTCACTAAATTTCGAGGTATAAGTGTTCTCCCTGAGTATGCACCATTGCGACAATTCATCGTTTCGAGACACCACGTGATGATCGGGTGTGATAAGCTCTACGTTCACATACAATGGGTGCAAGCCAGTTTTGCACAGGCAGAATACTCGGGTTAAACTTGACGAGCCTAGCATATGCAGATATGGCCTCGGAACACTGGAGACCGAAAGGTCGAGCGTGAATCATATAGTAGATATGATCAACATAATGATGTTCACCATTGAAAACTACTCCATCTCACGTGATGATCGGACATGGTTTAGTTGATTTGGATCACGTGATCATTTAGATGACTAGAGGGATGTCTATCTAAGTGGGAGTTCTTAAGTAATATGATTAATTGAACTTAATTTATCATGAACTTAGTCCTGATAGTATTTGCATAACTATGTTGTAGATCAATAGCTCGCGATGTAGCTCCTCGTTTTCTTATATGTTCCTAGAGAAAAACTATGTTGAAAGATGGTAGTAGCAATGATGCGGACTAGGTCCGTGATCTCAGGATTATCCTCATTGCTGCACAGAAGAATTATGTCCTTGATGCACCGCTAGGTGATAGACCTATTGCAGGAGCAGATGCAGACGTTATGAACGCTTGACAAGCTTGGTATGATGACTACTTGATAGTTTAGTGCACCATGCTTTATGGCTTAGAACCGGGACTTCAAAAATGTTTTGAACGCCACAGAGCATATAAGATGTTCCAAGAGTTGAAATTGGTATCTCATACTCATGCCCGTGTCAAGAGGTATGAGACCTCTAACAGTACTTTGCCTACAAGATGGAGGAGAATAGCTCAACGAGTGAGCATGTGCTCAGAATGTCTGAGTACTACAATCACTTGAATCAAGTGGGAGTTAATCTTCCCGATAAGATAGTGATTGACAGAGTTCTCTAGTCACTATCACCAAGTTACTAGAACTTCATGATGAACTATAATATGCAAGGGATAATGGAAACGATTCCCAAAGCTCTTTGTGATGCTAAAATCGGCGAAGGTAGAAATCAAGAAAAAACATCAAGTGTTGATGGTTGACAAGACCACTAGTTTCAAGTAAAAGGGCAAGGGAAAGAAGGGAACTTCAAGAAGAATGGCAAGCAAGTTGCCACTCCCATGAAGAAGCCCAAAGCTAGACCCAAGCCTGAAACTGAGTGCTTCTACTGTAAAGGAAATGGTCACTGGAAGTGGAACTGCCCTAGATACTTGGCGGATAAGAAGGATGGCAAAGTGAACAAAGGTATATTTGATATACATGTTATTGATGTGTACTTTACTCGTGTTTATAGCAACCCATCAGTGTTTTATGCTGGTTAAGTTGCTAAGAGTAGTAACTCGAAATGGGAGTTGCAAAATAAACAGAGACTAGTTAAGGGCGAGGTGATGATGAGAGTTGGAAGTGATTCCAAGGTTGATAAGATCACCATCGCACACTCCCTTTACCTTCGGGATTAGTGTTGAACCTAAAATAAATGTTATTTGGTGTTTGCATTGAGCATAAATATAATTGGATCATGTTTATTGCAATACGGTTATTCATTTAAGTCAAAGAATAATTGTTGTTCTATTTACATGAATAAAACCTTCTATGGTCATACACTTAATATAAATGGTTTATTGAATCTTGATAATAGTAATAGACATATTCATAATATTGAAGCCAAAAGATGCAAAGTTAATAATGATAGCGCAACTTATATGTGGCACTGCCGTTTAGGTCATATTGGTGTAAAGCGCATGAAGAAAATCCATGTTGATGGACTTTTGGAGTCACTTGATTATGAATCACTTGATTCTTGCGAACCATGCCTCATGGGCAAGATGACTAAGACTCCATTCTCCGGAACAATATAGCGAGCAACTGACTTATTGGAAATATATATACTGATGTATGCGATCTAATAAGTGTTGAGGCTCGCGGCGGGTATTGTTATTTTATGACCTTCACAAATGATTTGAGCAGATATGGGTATATCTACTTAATGAAACATAAGTCTGAAACATTTGAAAAGTTCAAAGAATTTCAGAGTGAAGTGGAAAATCATCGTAACAAGAAAATAAAGTTTCTATGTTCTGATCGCGGAGGCGAATATTTGAGTTACGAGTTTGGTCTTCATTTGAAACAATGTGGAATAGTTTGGCAACTCACGCCACCTGGAAAACCACAGCATAATGGTGTGTCCGAACGTTGTAATCGTACTTTATTGGATATGGTGCGCTCTATGATGTCTCTTACTGATTTACCATTATCATTTTGGGGTTATGCATTAGAGACAGCTGCATTCATGTTAAATAGGGCACCATCTAAATCCGTTTAGATGACAACGTATGAACTATGGTTTGGCAAGAAACCAAAGCTATCGTTTCTTAAAGTTTGGGGTTGCGATGTTTATGTGAAAAGTTTCAAACTAATAAGCTTGAACCGAAATCGGAGTAGTGCGTCTTCATAGGATACCCAAAAGAAACTGTTGGGTACACCTTCTATCACAGATCCGAAGGCAAGATATTTTGTTGCTAAGAATGGATCCTTTCTAGAGAAGGAGTTTCTCTCGAATGAAGTGAGTGGGAGGAAAGTAGAACTTGATGAGGTAATTGTACCTTCTCCCAAATTGGAAAGTAGTTCATCACAGAAATCAGTTCCAGTGATTCCTACACCAATTAGTGAGGAAGCTAATGATGATGATCACGAAACTTTAAATCAAGTTACTACCGAACCTCGTAGATCAACCAGAGTACGGTCCGCACCAGAGTGGTACGGTAATCCTGTTCTGGAAGTCATGTCACTAGACCATGACGAACCTACGAACTATGAGGAAGCGATGATGAGCACAGATTCCGCAAAATGGCTTGAGGCCATGAAATCTGAGATGGGATCCATGTATGAGAACAAATTATGGACTTTGATTGACTTGTCGGATGGTCGGTGAGTCATTGAGAATAAATGGATCTTCAAGAGAAAGATGGACGCTGATAGTAGTGTTACTATCTACAAAGCTCGAATTGTCGCAAAAATGTTTTCGACAAGTTCAAGGTGTTGACTACGATGAGATTTTCTCACTCGTATCGATGCTTAAAAGTCTGTCCGAATCATGTTAGCAGTTGCCACATTTTATGAAATTTGGCAAATGGATGTCAAAACTGCATTCCTTAATGGATTTCTTAAAGAAGAGTTGTATATGATGCAACCAGAAGGTTTTATCGATCCTAAATGTGCTAACAAAGTGAGCAAGCTCCAGCGATCCATCTATGGACTGGTGCAAGCATCTTGGAGTTGGAATATTGCTTTGATAAAGTGATCAAAGCATATGGTTTTATACGGACTTGCGGTGAAGCCTGTATTAACAATAAAGTGAGTGGGAGCACTACAACATTTCTGATAAGTATATGTGAATGACATATTGTTGATCAGAAATAATGTAGAATTTTCTTTGAAAGCATAAAGGAATCTTTGAAAGTATTTTTTCAAAGAAAGACCTCGGTGAAGCTACTTACATATTGAGCATCAAGATCTATAGAGATAGATCAAGATGCTTGATATATTTTCAATTAGTACATACCTTGACAAGATTTTGAAGTAGTTCAAAATGGAACAGTCGAATAAGGAGTTCTTGCCTGTGTTGCAAGGTGTGAAGTTGAGTAAAGACTCAAAATCTGACCACGATGGAAAATAGAAAGAGAATGAAAAGTCATTCCCTATGCCTCAATCATAGGTTCTACAAAGTATGCTATGCTGTGTACCAAACCTATTGTGTACCTCACCATAAGTTTGGCAAGAGGGTACAATAGTGATCCAGGAGTGGATCACTGAACAACGGTCAAAAATATCCTTAGTGGAATAAGGAAATGTTTCTCGGTTATGCAGGTGACAAAGAGTTCGTCGTAAAGAGTTACGTTGATGCAAGCTTTGACACCGATCTGGATGACTCTAAGTCTCGATCTAGATACATATTGAAAGTGGGAGCAATTAGCTAGAGTAGCTCCGTGCAAAGCATTGTAGACATAGAAAATTTGCAAAATACAGACGGCTCTGAATGTGGCAGACCCGTTGACTAAATTTCTCTCACAAGCAAAACATGATCACTCTTTGGGTGTAAATCACATAGCGATGTGAACTAGATTATTGACCCTAGTAAACCCTTTGGGTGTTAGTCACATGGAGATGTGAACTAATCACATAAAGATGTGAACTATTGGTGTTAAATCACATGACGATGTGAACTAGATTATTGACGCTAGTGCAAGTGGGGGACTGAAGGAAATATGCCCTAGAGGCAATAATAAAGTTGTTATTTATATTTCCTTATATCATGATAAATGTTTATTATTCATGCTAGAATTGTATTAACCAGAAACTTAGTACATGTGTGAATACATAGACAAACAGAGTGTCCCTGGTATGCCTCTACTTGACTAGCTCGTTAATCAAACATGGTTAAGTTTTCTAGCCATGGACATGTGTTGTCATTTGATGAACGGGATCACATCATTAGAGAATGATGTGATGGACAAGACCCATCTGTTAGCTTAGCATAATGATCGTTTAGTTTTATTGCTACTGCTTTCTTCATGACTTATACATGTTCCTCTGACTATGAGATTATGCAACTCCCGAATACCATAGGAACACGTTGTGTGCTATCAAACGTCACAACGTAACTGGGTGATTATAAAGATGCTCTATAGGTGTATCCAATGGTGTTTGTTGAGTTGGCATAGATCGAGATTAGGATTTGTCACTCCGTCTATCAGAGAGATATCTCTAGTCCCTCTCGGTAATGCACATCACTATAAGCCTTGCAAGCAATGTGACTAATGAGTTAGTTGCGGGATGATGCATTAGAGAATGAGTAAAGAGACTTGCCGGTAACGAGATTGAACTAGGTATTGAGATATGGACGATCGAATCTCGGGCAAGTAACATACCAATGACAAAGGGAACAACATATGTTGTTATGCGGTTTGACCGATAAAGATCTTCGTAGAATATGTAGGAACCAATATGAGCATCCAGGTTCCGCTATTGGTTATTGACCGGAGATGAGTCTCGGTCATGTCTACAAAGTTCTCGAACCCGTAGGGTCTGCACGCTTAACATTCTGTGACGATTTGTATTATGAGTTATGTGATTTGATGACCGAAGTTTGTTCGGAGTCCCGGATGAGATCGGGGACATGACGAGGAGTCTCGAAATGGTCGAGACGTAAAGATTGATATACTGGAAGGCTATATTCGGACATCGGAAAGGTTCCGAGTGATTCGGGTATTTTTCGGAGTACCGAAGAGTTACGGGAATTCGTATTGGGCCTTAATGGGCCATACGGGAAAGGAGAGAAAGGCCTCAAGGGTGGCCGCGCCCCTTCCCCATGGACTGGTCCGAATTGGACTAGGGAAAGGGGGCGCTCCCTTCCTTCCTTCTCCTTCTCCCTTTCCTTTTTCTTATTCCATGTGGGAGGTGGAATCCTACTAGGATTAGTGAGTCCTAGTAGGACTCCACACTTTGGGCGCGCCCTATGAGGGCCAGCCTCCTCCTCCCTTCATCCTTTATATACGTGGCCAAGGGGCACCCCATAGACACACAAGTTTATCATTGATCCCTTAGCCGTGTGTGGTGCCCCCCTCCACCATAATCCACCTCGGTCATATCATCATAGTGCTTAGGCAAAGCCCTGCGACGGTAGCATCATCATCACCGTCATCACGCTGTCGTGCTGATGAAGCTCTCCCTCGACACTCAGCTGGATCGAGAGTTCGTGGGATGTCATGATACGTCTCCAACGTATCTATAAATTTTGATTGTTCCATGCTATATTATATCCTGTTTTGGACATAATTGGGCTTTATTATACACTTTTATATTATTTTTGGGACTAACCTATTAACTAGAGGCCCAACCCAGGATTGCTGTTTTTTTGCCTATTTTAGGGTTTCGCAGAAAAAGAATATCAAACGGAGTCCAAACGGAATGAAACCTTCGGGGACGTGATTTTCGGAACGAACATGATCCAGAGGACTTGGACCCTACGTCAAGCAATCAACCAGGACGGAACAAGGTAGGGGGGTGCACCTACCCCCCCAGGCGCGCCCTCCACCCTCACGGGGCCCACGTTGCTCCATCGATGTACTCCTTCCTCCTATATATACCTACGTACCCCCAAACTACCAGATACGGAGCCAAAACCCTAATTCCACCGCCGTAACTTTCTGTATCCATGAGATCCCATCTTGGGGCCTTTTCCGGAGCTCCGCCGGAGGGGGCATCGATCATGGAGGGCTTCTACATCAACACCATAGCCCCTCCGATGAAGTGTGAGTAGTTTACTTCAGACCTACGGGTCCATAGTTATTAGCTAGATGGCTTCTTCTCTCTTTTTGGATCTCAATACAAAGTTCTCCCCCTCTCTTATGGAGATCTATTCGATGTAATCTTCTTTTGCGGTGTGTTTGTTGAGATCGATGAATTGTGGGTTTATGATCAAGTTTATCTATGAACAATATTTGAATCTTCTCTGAATTCTTTTATGTATGATTGGTTATCTTTGCAAGTCTCTTCGAATTATCAGTTTGGTTTGGCCTACTAGATTGATCTTTCTTGCAATGGGAGAAGTGCTTAGCTTTGGGTTCAATCTTGCGGTGTCCTTTCCCAGTGACAGTAAGGGCAGCAAGGCACGTATTGTATTGTTGCCATCGAGGATAATAAGATGGGGTTTATATCATATTGCATGAGTTTATCCCTCTACATCATGTCATCTTGCTTAAAGCGTTACTCTGTTCATTTGAACTTAATACTCTAGATGCATGCCGGATAGCAGTCGATGTGTGGACTAATAGTAGTAGATGCAGGCAGGAGTTGGTCTACTTGTCTTGGACGTTATGCCTATATACATGATCATACCTAGATATTCTCATAACTATGCTCAATTATGTCAATTGCTCAACATTAATTTGTTCACCCACCGTAATACTTATGCTCTCGAGAGAAGCCTCTAGTGAAACCTATGCCCCCCGGGTCTATTTTCCATCATATTAATCTTCCAATACTTAGTTATTTCCTTTTCCATTTATTTTACTTGCATATTTATTTCTCTTTATCATAAAAATACCAAAAATATTATCTTATCATATCTATCAGATCTCACTCTTGTAGGTGACCATGAAGGGATTGACAACCCCTTTATCGCGTTGGTTGTGAGGAGTTTATTTGTTTGTGTAGGTGCGAGGGACTCGTGCATGGCCTCCTACTGGACTGATACCTTGGTTCTCAAAAACTGAGGGAAATACTTACGCTGCTCTGCTGCATCACCCTTTCCTCTTCAAGAGAAAACCAACACAGTGCTCAAGAGGTAGCAAGAAGGATTTCTGGCGCCATTGCCGAGGAGTCTACGCAAAAGTCAACATACCAAGTACCCATCACAAACCCTTATCTCCCGCATTACATTATTTGCCATTTGCCTCTCGTTTTCCTCTCCCCTCACTTCACCCCTGCTGTTTTATTCGCCCTCTCTCTCACCATCCTCCCTCTCTTTCTCTATTCACCTCTTTTTGCCCGTTTCTTGTTTGCTTGTGTGTCAGATTGCTTGCTTGTCATGATGGCTCAAGATAATACCGAATTGTGTGAATTTACAAATACCAACAACAATGATTTTATTAGCACTCCGATTGCTCCTCTTACCGATGCTGAATCTTGTGAAATTAATGCTGCTTTGCTGAATCTTGTCATGAAAGATCCGTTTTCCGGCCTTCCTAGTGAAGATGCCGCTACCCATCTAAACAACTTTGTTGATTTGTGTTATATGCAAAAGAAGAAAGATGTGGACAATGATATTGTTAAATTGAAGCTATTTCCTTTTTCGCTTAGAAATCATGCTAAAGCTTGGTTTTCGTCTTTGCCTAAAAATAGTATTGATTCGTGGAATAAGTGAAAAGATGCTTTTATCTCTAAGTATTTTCCTCCTGCTAAGATCATCTCTCTTAGAAATGATATTATGAATTTTAAGCAACTTGATCATGAACATGTTGCACAAGCTTGGGAGAGGATGAAATTAATGATAGGTAATTTCCCTACACATGGTTTGAATTTGTGGATGATTATACAAAAAAATTATGCCGGATTGAATTTTGCTTCTAGAAACCTTTTAGATTCGGCCGCGGGAGGCACTTTTATGGAAATTACTTTAGGATAAGCTACTAAACTCCTAGATAATATTATGGTTAATTATTCTCAATGGCACACTGAAAGATCTACTAATAAGAAAGTGCATGCGATAGAAGAAATTAATGTTTTGAGTGGAAAGATGGATGAACTTATGAAATTATTTGTTAATAAAAGTGTTTCTTATGATCCTAATGATATGCCTTTGTCTACTTTGATTTATAATAATAATGAATGTTTGGATGTGAATTTTGTTGGTAGGAATAATTTTGGTAACAACACGTGTAGAGGAAACTTTAGTCCTAGACCGTATCCTAGTAATTCCTCTAATAGTTATGGTAACTCCTACAAAAATTCTTATGGAAATTTTAATAAGATGCCCTCTGATTTTGAATCTAATATTAAAGAATTTATTACTTCACAAAAAAATTCAATGCTTTGATTGAAGAAAAATTGCTTAAGATTGATGAGTTGGCCAGGAACGTTGATATAATTTCTCTTGATGTTTATTCTTTTAAACTTAGATCTATTCCACCTAAGCATGATATCAATGAGTCTCTCAAATCTATGAGAATTTCCATTGATGAGTGCAAAGAAAGAACCGCTAGGATGCGTGCTAAGAAAGATTGCTTTATAAAAGCATGTTCTTCTAGTTTCCATGATAACAAAGATGAAGATCTAAAAGTAATTGATGTGTCCCCTATTAAATCTTTGTTTTGTAATATTAATCTTGATAATGATGGGACTTAATATGATCCACCTTTACCTAGAAGGCGTTCCAAAAATTTGGAGTCTTTAGATCTTGATGCTAAAATTGTTAAAAGTGGGATTGAAGAAGTCAAAACTTTAAATATCGATGAACCCACTATTTTGGATTTCAAGGAATTTAATTATGATAATTGCTCTTTGATACATTGTATTTCCTTGTTGCAATCCGTGCTAAATTCTCCTCATGCTTATAGTCAAAATAAAGCCTTTACCAAACATATCGTTGATGCTTTGATGCAATCTTATGAAGAAAAACTTGAGTTGGAAGTTTCTATCCCTAGAAAACTTTATGATGAGTGGGAACCTACTATTAAAATTAAAATTAAAGATCATGAGTGCTATGCTTTGTGTGATTTTGGTGCTAGTGTTTCCACGATTTCTAAGACTTTGTGTGATTTGGTAGGTTTCTGTAATTTTGATGATTGCTCTTTAAACTTACACCTTGCGGATTCCACTATTAAGAAACCTATGGGAAGAATTAATGATGTTCTTATTGTTGCAAATAGGAATTATGTGCACGTGGATTTTATTGTTCTTGACATAGATTGCAATCCTTCATGTCCTGTTATTCTTGGTAGACCTTTCCTTAGAACGATTGGTGCAATTATTGATATGAAGGAAGGGGATATTAGATTCAAATTTCCGTTAAGGAAAGGCATGGAACACTTCCTAGAAAGAAAATTAAATTACCTTATGAATCTATTATGAGAGCCACTTATGGATTTCCTTCCAAAGATGGCAATACCTAGATCTATCCTCGCTTTCATGCCTAGCTTGGGGCGTTAAATGATAGCGCTTGTTGGGAGGCAACCCAACTTTCTTTTTATTCCTTGCTTTTTGCTCCTGTTTAGTAATAAATAATTTATCTGTCCTATGTTTTGGTTGTGTTTTAGTGTTTAATTAGTGTTTGTGCCAAGTAGAACTGTTGGGAATACTTGGGGAAAGTCTTTTTAATCTTGCTGTAAAAAACAGAAACTTTAGCGCTCACGAGAACTGCTGCCATTTCTTTTTGGAAAGTGCTATTTAGTTAATTATTTTTGAAGATGATTAATATATAAATTCCTCACGTCCAGAAATTTATTTTAGAATTTTTGGGGTTCCAGAACTTGTGTTAGATACAGATTACTAGAGACTGTTCTGTTTTTGATAGATTCTGTTTTCCGTGTGTTGTTTGCTTATTGATGAATCTATGGCTAGTAAAATAGTTCATTACAGTACCTTGAAGTGGTGTTTTGTATTCTTTCGCTAACGGAGCTCACGAGATTTTCTACTTTAAGTTTTGTGTTGTGATGTTTTCAAGTTTTGGGTAAAAGATTTGATGGATTATGGAACAAGGAGTAGAAAGAGCCTAAGATTGGGGATGCCCCGGAAGGCATCCCCTCTTTCGTCTACTTCTATCGGTAACTTTACTTGGAGCTATATTTTTATTTACCACATGATATGTGTTTTGCTTGGAGCGTCTTGTATTATTTGAGTCTTTATTTGTTAGTTTTCCACAATCATACTTGCTGCACACACCTTTTTGAGAGAGACACACATGATTCAGAAATTGTTAGAATACTCTATGTGCTTCACTTATATCTTTTGAGTTATATAGTTTTTGCTCTAGTGCTTCACTTATATCTTTTAGAGCACGATGGTGGATTTATTTTATAGAAACTTTTGTTCTCTCATGCTTCACTTAGATTATTTTGAGAGTCCTACAAAACAGCATGGTAATTTGCTTTAATTATTTTAGGCATTCAAGATTAATAAAAAAATCTTATGAGTGTGTTGAATACTATGAGAAGTTTGAAACTCGATAATTGTTTTGAGATATGGAGATGGTGATATTAGAGTTGTGCTAGTTGAGTAGTTGTGAATTTGAGAAATGCTTGTGTTGAAGTTTGTGATTCCCATAGCATGCACGTATGGTGAACCGTTATGTTAAGAAGTCGAAGCATGATGTATTTATTGATTGTCCTCCTTATGAGTGGCGGTTGGGGACGAGCGATGGTCTTTTACTACCAATCTATCACCCTAGGAGCATGTGCGTAGTACTTTGCTTCGATAACTAATATATTTTTGCAATAAGTATGTGAGTTATTTATGACTTATGTTGAGTCCATGGATTATACGCACTCTCACCCTTCCACCATT
This sequence comes from Triticum dicoccoides, assembly GCF_002162155.2. Taxonomy (NCBI): domain Eukaryota; kingdom Viridiplantae; phylum Streptophyta; class Magnoliopsida; order Poales; family Poaceae; genus Triticum; species Triticum dicoccoides. The sequence continues at coordinate 557,943,457 of NC_041384.1, read as the reverse complement.
GTGAGCCTCTCTAATGCCGCGCACCTTTATGTGATGAAGTCGGAGCATGATTTATTTATTGATTGTCTTCCTTATGAGTGGCGGTCGGGGACGAGCGATGGTCTTTTCCTACCAATCTATCCCCCTAGGAACATGCACGTAATACTTTGCTTTGATAACTTGTAGATTCTTGCAATAAGTATATGAGTTCTTTATGACTAATGTTGAGTCCATGGATTATACGCACTCTCACCCTTCCACCTTTGCTAGCCTCTCTAATACCGCGCACCTTTCGCCGGTATCATACACCCACCATATACCTTCCTCAAAACAGCCACCATACCTACCTATCATGGCATTTCCATAGCCATTCCGAGATATATTGCCATGCAACTTTCCACCGTTCCCTTTACTATGACACGCTCCATCATTGTCATATTGCTTCGCATGATCATGTAGTTGGCATTTTAGTTGTGGCAAAGTCACCGTCATAATTCTTTCATAGAAGTCACTCATGCATCATTGCTATCTCGGTATACCGCCGGAGGCATTCATATAGAGTCATACTTTGTTCTAGTATCGAGTTGTAATCATTGAGTTGTAAATAAATAGAAGTGTGATGATCATCATTCATAGAGTATTGCCCCAATAAAAAGGAAAAAAAAGAGAAAGGCCAAATATATAAAAACAGAAGGCCCAAAAAAGAAGAATAAATAAATAAATAAAAAGGGGCAATACTACTATCCTTTTTTCCACATTTGTGCTTCAAAGTAGCACCATGATCTTCATGATAGAGAGTCTCCTATGCTATCACTTTCATATACTAGTGGGAAATTTTCATTATAGAACTTGGCTTGTGTATTCCAACGATGGGCTTCCTCAAAATGCCCTAGGTCTTCGTGAGCAAGCAAGTTGGATGCACACCCACTTAGTTCTTTTTGTTGAGCTTTCATATACTTATAGCTCTAGTGCATCCGTTGCATGGCAATCCCTACTCACTCACATTGATATCTATTAATGGGCATCTCCATAGCCCGTTGATACGTCTAGTTGATGTGAGACTATCTTCTCCCTTTTTGTCTTCTCCACAACCACCATTCTATTCCACATATAGTGCTATGTCCATGGCTCACGCTCATGTATTGCGTGAAGATTGAAAAAGTTTGAGAACACCAAAACTATGAAACAATTGCTTGGTTTGTCATCAGGGTTGTGCATGATTTAAATACTTTGTCTGGTGAAGATGGAGCATAGCCAGACTATATGATTTTGTAGGGATAACTTTCTTTGGCCATGTTATTTTGAAGAGACATAATTGCTTAGTTAGTATGCTCGAAGTATTATTATTTCTATGTCAATATTGAACTTTTGTCTTGAATCTTTCGGATCTGAATATTCATACCACAATTAAGAGAATTACACTGAAATTATGCCAAGTAGCATTCCACATCAAAAATTCTGTTTTTATCATTTACCTACTCGAGGACGAGCAGGAATTAAGCTTGGATATGCTTGATACGTCTCCAATGTATCTATAATTTTTTATTGTTCCATGCTATATTATATCCTGTTTTGGACAATGTTGGTCTTTATTATACACTTTCATATTATTTTTGGGACTAACCTATTAACCAGAGGCCCATCCCAGAATTGCTGTTTTGCCTATTTTAGGGTTTTGCAGAAAAAAGAATATCAAACGGAGTCCAAATGGAATGAAACCTTCGGGAACGTGATTTTCGGAACGAACATGATCTAGAGGACTTGGACCCTACGTCAAGCAATCAA